>NC_136967.1:54809400-55069400 GCF_032717465.1 Coenobita brevimanus | reverse complement strand
GATGTGGCTGAATAGGAGGAAGTGGATGTAAGTTTATTGTGGGTTGTGGGTGAGTCGGAGGATGTGGACGTGAGTTACTGGTATATTGTGAGTGAGGGTGAGTGGAAGTATGTGGATGTGTCTGTAAGTGAATGTAGATGAGAAGGGACGATGATATGTGGGCAATAACCTACCTGCTCTTGAGTGGGATGCTCGTATGGTGCTGGTGTCAAAGTGAGGCGCCTGAGAGGTTGTCAAGACTATGATTTCTGCTCCTTCCATGCCAGGATGGTGTTCGAAAGCGGGATATTTACCTCTAGCCTTCATCGAGAAAAAAATTTGCCCATATAATCCTTGCGTGCTGTAGAAAAAAACAAAGCAGTTAGTAGTATCACAAACTTCATCATCAACGGTGCACCATCTAATGCAGTGATCACAGACGGTAATTTTCTCATACGCAAATAAATCCAATATACTCAAAGAGCGTTATGCAAATGTAAGTCACTCCATCCTGGCCAAAAGAGATTAAGAGAAGCATACAAGCATTCAGACTGAACTCAACCCCATTTTTTCTGACGATTAAACATCCTAATAAAAGCTTTTTCTTCGGCCGTTGCTAGACAACGAGTAGGTTGCCTAGCAAACAAAACCTTGCGAACACAACTAGGTCATAGGCTGGTCATTGTGTCCAAGTTTGGTCAGAATCGGTTGATTCTGAAAAGTAGAAGTGCCTGCCACAATTAAACAAGAAATAATACAAGATAGTAATCGCGACTAACAATAAGGGCAGCATGGAGCTGGCCAACAGTAACAACAAACGATCCTCAACTGGCACCCTACCCTTCAAGAAGAGGATTGTGGACTGCAGCAAAAGGACAACTTTAGCCTGTAGTACTCCGATTTCAACACCACATCAACCTTTGACCGAACAAACAAATGAGCTAAAAGTAACATTAACTCACCTAACCACTACACGGGCGGCAATCTTAAAACTCTTTCCCGTACTGAATGGGTTAAGTATATGACCATAAGAACCTGGAGAAGATATCATAAAGGAACTTAATCAAATTCTTACGATCTGTCAGTTTTCATATCACTTATTTACTTTTATTTAGTATGTTTTGTAATAGTGTCTAAATGTAGAATTCTTTCTGGTTTGCTGATGAAGTGTTTGGAGTACGAGTGAAGATGGTTATACAAGCAAATAATCTTCAGCATAAGTTTAGGAAAGACTGAATATTTTATCTGAGGCCTTCTACCTGGCTGGGAGCATAAACACAGGTAAGCACTGACTTCCTCCCTCTCCCTCCGGCTGCTGTCAGGGGGGCGGGAAGGCGCCGATACGTCATCATCTCCCTCACGCTCACTGACTCCTCTGGTGTCGGTCCACGGAACTCCAGACCAACACAACATTCTAATTGTATATCTGGCTTGAAAGTTACTAATGGGGAGGATATTTCTGGGAGTTAGGAAGTAAAATTTATAGCTAATGCGGTCGAAATCACTTAGGCGTCAAATCTCTTACTGAAGGGCGTCATCAATTCGCGTCTCTTACTTAGAAATAAAGGAAAACTAACGTAAAAATAATGCTGAGTGTCGAGAAGGCTTGTAATCATGTTACCGACATCACTTTAGCAAAACTGTGGACAACTGGAGAAGCAGCGGAAATACCATCCACAAAATTACGAAATCACGCGGAATTTAGGAACATTTACGTGTTGTTGACGCTGATGATGTCTAAATAATAAGACTCTGAGTTGCACAAGGCTAAGAGGGTTATGAAGAGGAAAAAAAATGCATAGTTATATTTACTTTTCAATTTAATTACGTGTTTTGTATTCTGTTTTCTCCAGACGATTTCATGCAACTCTATAAGAGATTTTTCGAATTGGTAAGGTTAATACAGATGATTTAATTTAGTTTTAGAAGAGATTTTTCGAACTGGTGAGGTTCGATACGGCCATCATTAATCCCTTGAAGACGAAAGGCAATTTCTAACTTATTTAAGACTAACATAATAAATAAAATAAATAAATAAATTGAGAGACCATCATATGCAAGGGGTTAACAAGAAGTAAAGATTGGCATAATTATAAGTGACGTGGACCAACAAACAAGATATATATATAAAGGATTTAATTACATACATCAGGGATATGTAGAGACAAAACCTTAATAATGTAGTAATAAGGGAGCGGAAGCAATCATTTCAGACTCCTCAGTGTCCCTTGCCCACATCCCCCTACTTCTCCTGCACTTTCTTGAGTCCGTCCACTAAGAGATTTATTCCTAAGCTGAATACAACTGTGTGCATGTTAAGGAGGCTCCCTGGTACCTCTTCCTTAGCGATATAATTTGGGATATGCCTGGTTAATATCCTTTTTTTATGTTATAGCTACAGAGTATGGCGAAATTAGATGGATTTATGTTACACAAGGGATGACAGTAAGGTGGAATAAGTAAAATAAATCACTTAGAGAAATGTGTTAGGGACCTTCATTACGCGCCAAGAATACGGGCCAAAGATGTAAAAGACGTCGTAGTACTGAAGGGTTGAATGGAATATACTAACCTCAACAGTACGAGAGATTTTCCCTCTCACACTTCACATTTCAAATATGTTTCAATTTTAAAGTAAAGAGTGTGGTATCATATTTCCTCTAATGTTTCATCCCTGACTTCCAGTAAACAATTTGATCCTTTCACCTAATTATAATCTTTACAAATTCATTTATTTATTAGGCATAGAATTTCATCAACGCCACTGTCTTTGTACGTGCTCTCTTGTTCGCCTCAAATATTTAACTTTTTAACATCTAACTTTTTTGTCAGTCCTCTAACTTCCCCCATCAATCCTTACCCCCACTGCCTTCCCCACCACCTCACCTTCCCCAACAGTCCTTACCCTCAATGCTTCCTCGCACCTCACCGCCCTAATCAGTCCTTCCTACACTGCCTTCCCCACCACCTCACCTCCTCCATCAGTCCTTAACCCCACTGTCTTCCTCACCACCTCACCTCCCCCACCAGTCCTGACCCCCACTGCCTCTCTCACCACATCACCTCCCGCACCTGAGCACCCAGCACCCAGGGCCAGAACAACATCCTGCTTCCTAAGCCTCTTTAGTGTGAAGGATCCGTGTCGAGGGTAGAGGCTCCGAATGGCCAGGCCTAATTGACGAACTTCCTTTTGTCTTATGAAATGGATGATGGGAGTACTTTTAGAGTTTTATGGGTGGGGATGACCATTTATTTTTTGCGAGACAGACTTCCATTGATCTTCGTATAATTAGAATCAGGTTAACAGGTGTATGGTAAGACAGGCTATAAGATTAGGTCTCTCAGGTTGCTGTTACCCATTCCCAGCAGAAAAACTAAATGGTTTTAACTGGAACAGAATTTTTGGATTGTTTCAACATTGAGGGGGATTATGGTCAAAATACTGTCTTTCTCAGGCTCTTGTAGCTCACTCTCAGTTGAGTAAAATCATCTGGGCCTATCTGATAATACTGCAATCCATTCGTTTTAGCTCGGCCCAAATTTTCATCCCTTTGCGCATATTTCACTTAGATCAGTGGCAGAAAAATGTGGCTATACATCCTTTCTGTAGTACTTTTTTGTGACTCGCATTATATTCTAGTTTTAATATGTTGTTATAACTAAGCTTTCAAGATGGAGGGATGACAGTTTTAGGGCAAAGTGAAGTGCACAGAGTATTGTGTTGTCTGGACTGTGAGGGAGTTAATTACCTGCACCCTGATCCCTCTCCGACCACCTCGTTGTTGTATTTCACGGCCGTCTTTATTTTTAGCTAAACTCGGTCAAGGGGCAGACCGCATTTAATGGCCCCGTGGCACGCAACTGTTCCCTGCTTCTTTATCGCTCCTTTTATACTTTCCACTAATATTTATGGCTTCACTAACAACCTTAACTGCTCGGTGTCTGCTTAATTCCATAAATGTCTGGCTTCCTCGTCATTACATGCTGGAGAACAATCGCATTATCAGGTGCATTAATCTTTTCGTTTCAACTTCACGTATTCTTGATATCAGTTACCGTTCACTGTGAAGGGTTTATGTTGACATGGAGGACCTGGTGTGACTGTAATCATCTCTTTTGTTAGTTGTGTTTACGGTGCCGTGATGTCCTGTCTCTGCATCACACATTCATCAAAAGAGAGGGAGCTTCATTATGTAACTTCACCACCACTACCCTCTGACATCTCATGGGAATATTTTGCTTCCTGCCCCCTAAAAGATAGAGAACTGACTGGTGTTTCCGTCTCTACCGCTGTATAGTGTTTGTCAAGTGAACTGATTTGTGTACATATGTCTTATGATTCTGTGTGTGTGTGTGTGTGTGTGTGTGTGTGTGTGTGTGTGTGTGAGAGAGAGAGAGAGAGAGAGAGAGAGAGAGAGAGAGAGAGAGAGAGAGAGAGAGAGAGAGAGAGAGAGAGAGAGAGAGACAGACAGACAGACAGACAGAGACAGAGAGACTTGCCTTTCACACAGGGAGTCACAGAGGCCAAGGTTATGTCTTTTACCCTAAACACTTCCTATTCTTTTTTAGCATAGGAGGCCTCGTGCATCTCCCTTTGTTATTTATCTCCTTAACTATACCTTAATCTTTCAGCCCAAGGACGTATTTTTCTCTATATTCCTTCTACCACCTGTTTATTTAGCTTTGGGATTACCTTTCATGGTAGTGGAGAGTCATGGACAGTTAAGGACTCTCCCTAACACCTCTTTCTTAGTACTTTATTCTTGGATATGGCTGCTTAATATCCTTTTGCACGTAATTTTTGCATGGTGTGGCGACATTGCGAGGATCTAAGCTATGTAACACACAAGAGGACAGTAAGGTGTAATAAGCAAAAATCAACTTAGGAAAAGGTGTTACGGAGCTTCCTTCCCCTACCAAACGGCCGTGGAGACTGATTCTGACCCCTTCACTACGAGAGGTTTCCCAGGGTCAATAAAGTTGTAGATAAATTATAATAAAATAATATCCCCGTACTGAAGAGTTAATGTTCTCTTGTATGTATTGCACGTTCTTTCTTCTATCGATATCTATAGAAGGTTGGGGCGCACACCATCCAGTCACTCGATGTGTTGCTACCTTTAGATGATTGTTCAATGAGTGAGAAGCCACTTGATGTCTGTAACCCAAGAAACCATTTACTACTCTCGGTGGTAACCATATAACCAAATGGACGCCTGGTGGTTTAGTGGGTTCAGGTGTTGAAAGAGGATGTAACTCATAGGGGTTTACACTCAGTGGATGCTTGAGGTTTGTTAAGTAAGGTGACTCAGAGGCCAACTACAGGTCATTCTAGTTGTTAAATTTGGAACTGATGAACGCAGCATCAGACCCCTGCACTCCTGATGGTTCGAAAAAATGACTGGCCACTGTTTAACACCGATGGACTCTGTATCAGGAAGGAGCAAAGGAATATAAAGATGGATTATGTAAAAGAAATTGTTGAAAAAGGGATGTTACGAAATTCCCAGGTCAAGGAGAAAAAGGTAAAGTGTTTCTTACCTTGGCTGTATTCTCGTCGGTTGAGGAGGCTCCCCAGCACCTCTTCCCTAGCGATTTATTTTTGGGTGTGGCTGGTTGATATCCTTTTGTACGCTATTTATGCAGTAGATCCCATACTAGAAGTCCCTCGTATATACAAATAACTGCAAATATAAAGCGAAAAAAAAAAGTCACAGTACTGAAATGGTTAAGTTTTTTGTCCCTGCTAACAACAATTAGCTTCATGGCCAGCAACCATAAATTGACGTCAAGTTATTTATGGTGTCGATGGAGTGAACAATGGAATATGTTATAATAATCCTGACAAAGAGAAAAATGATTGCATAACATCGACAACCTTTGCAACATGGGTAACGCAAAATAAAACAAGAGCAATATGACTACACTAATATTAACACAATGAAAAATTATGAAATAATAAATATATCATCATCGGCATCATCATCATCATTATTGTTTATATGAAAGTGAAAGCTCTAGAGAAAAGAACTCAGATCTCTTGGGACATGAGTCAAAGGAGGAAGGCAATCTTTGGCACAGTCCCCGTATCCTGTGTAACAACAATAATATATATAATAATAATAATGATAATAATAATAATAATAATAATAATAATAATAATAATAATAATAATAACAATAACTGTAATGATAATAACAGCAGCAAAAACATTTATACTACTACTACTACAACTACAACTATTACTACTATTACTACTAAAATAATAATAATAATAACAACAATACTAATCGAAATATGCAATCACAAACAGCAAAGATAACATTAAGCGGTTGCCCTTGCTAAATTACAGAAAGCTACTCTATTGTTTTGCTCCCCTAAATCACGAGTATTGATCCTGTTATTGATGGATAAATTTCCGGTTTATAATTGCACACTTGTCTCTGTTTCTATGTGTGTGTGTGTGTGTGTGTGTGTGTGTGTGTGTGTGTGTGTGTGTGTGTGTGTGTGTGTGTGTGTGTGTATACATTGATTTGGGTATATGCGTAAATTTTTAAACTTTTGTATATGTGCATATTTGTGTATATGTATATTTGTGTATGTTTATGTGTGAGCGCGCGTGTGTGTGTAGAGGGTACTTGCGTGTCTCTGTGCGTGCGTGCGGAAGTGTGTGTGTGTGTGTGTGTGTGTGTGTGTGTGTGTGTGTGTGTGTGTGTGTGTGTGTGTGTTTTACTAATACATTTATGTTTGGGCTATGTTACCCTTTAGAGAAAACATTCCGTTCGTCGACTGCATGAACTGTGTCGCTCCATGAAACCGTGAAAAATAAGAGAAGTAAAGAAAATAGTGCGTGAACAAATGAACGGGCAGGATGGGCTGGAAATATGTTAGGCAGTAGGGATGAGGCAGGAAAATATGCTTATATATGCTTAGTGAAAATGTGAGTTATGAAAATAGAGGTTTGATGGCAGTAGAGATGCATTTTAAGATATCCTATATGAATGAATGTGTCGAGAGAGGAGGGGGTAAAGAAATGTGCGTGGGTGACCAAAAGAGTAAATAAATAAATGAATGATAAAAATACTACCACTACCACTACTACTACTACTACTACTACTACTACTACTACTACTACTACTACTAATAATAATAATAATAATAATAATAATAACAATAATAATAAGAACAGCAATAATAATAATAATAATAATAATAATAAAAATCTTTTTTTGTTCTGTCGCTGTTGTTGTTGCTGGTGGTGGTGGTGCTACAAAGCTTGTTTATTTATAGCAGACACATGGCTGAACATACGGTATACTGTGTCCTGATCTAACTTAACCCAAGAGGAATAACAGGGTGACACGCCACTACACCTCGGAGAGTCAAGAGTGAAGAGATGGCTAAAGAGAAGGTTGCTTAATCTTTCCCATACACAAGCAGATTAGGGTCCATCAGTGTGATCAAAGGCTACCGTGACTGGAGATTATCTACTACTTCTACCAGGGTAGGCAGGGTGAACTAAAAACAAAGGACATGACAGTGGCAGTTCTTGCGAGCGAACTCTATCGAGCTACCAGATGTATTTGTAGATATTTTTAGCGTGTCCTTCCGCATGCTAGCACATTATCACATCCTGCCAGTTCATACCAATGACACAGCTAGACTGTGAGAAGCACAAGCATTGCAAAACCCATATTTATTCACACCCTTTTCCTTACAAATACCTCTTTTTACTTCGTACTGGGACAGCATGTGGAAGGTCTGGTCACACTGTGGAATACGCGTGGCCTGGAAAAGACAAACGGTATGTTACAGTGCAAGGATTGGTGTTTGTCTAGTTGTGAATATTTATATGTTAACACACGATTGCACTGTACATGACTGTGTTTGTGTGTACAGTATGCTTATGTAATCAGTTGAGAGAACTTCTACAAACAGGTAAAATATGTTTTCCTCTAATTCAAATATAATTGAATTTTGGGTTAAATGATAATCATCAGTACTAAAGTCAGTATATGTGTGATAAGCTGTACATGTATGTATGTATGTACTGTACAGCATGTATTTTACGTTCACTTCAAACTCTGGTTTCCACACTCTGATATTCAGTAGTCTCCCCTCTTTTCTCTTTAGCCTCCCCTGTACAGTGGCAGTTTCATGAGCGAACTCTGTTGTCCAAAGCGTTTGTTCGTAGATGTTTGTAGTATGTCCATTCACATACTAGCACTTGGTTTCATCCCTCCACATTCTCACCACACCTCAACCCTCCGCACTCTCACCTCACCCTCTCACCCCTCTAACCTCACCACTCACCACTCTCGTACTTATTTCATATCTTTCTTTATTCCAAGTTCTATAACCCTCGCACTTCAAGCGCTCCTAACTTCTAAATCATCCATTGCTCATTGCAGATTATTAACGAGAGCATTTTGCAATTTCATTCCTATCAGTTCCAGTTCTTGTTTCCTCTTTGATTTCCCCTCCTGCTACCTCACTCCTTCCCCACCTTCATCAAATTCCTTCCCAACTTTCACCTCACCTCATCCCTCCATACTCTCACCTCACAGCAGTCCTCCCCACTCGCACCTCACTCTTTCAACACTTTCACTTCACTCCTCCTTACTCTCACTTCACTCCCTCCCTACTTTTTTACATTTCCTACCCACTCTCACCACACACTAACCTCTCTCACCACATCCCCTACTCACTCCCACTTCACCCCCTTTCCACTGTCACCATACTCTGTCCCCACTCTCACCCAACCCATTCGAAGCTCACCTTACTCTCACCACACCTCTTCACGTTCACCACACCATCTCACTTTCACCTCACTCGCTCTCCATTGTCACCAGATTCACTCCCCACTCTCACCCAACCCATCCCACTCTTACCTGAATCTGTGTCTCCACCACCAGCCACTAATAGGAAAGAATCAGTAATTGAATTATGCTAATGATACTTTGATTGGCCTGGCCCCCTTCCGGTGATTATTGGCCTGACCCGCCTCTCTCACGGCCTCTCTGGTTTTCCCTCATGCCACTCCCGCGACCCAGAAATAACACGACCAGTTACGTCAAGGAAATGCTGGGAATTGCCCTGAATACGCTAATAGATCAGTGGATAATGCAATATATGATGACTAATAAATATTGCCACTGAAAAGCACAATAGGCGACCTCTGACAATTCAGCTCAGAAATTTCAGCTATTACGAATCACGACGCGGAGAATGTAGCAAACACAGACGCTGACAACCAACAAATGTCGCTAATAACCAACAAATGCAATCTCTAACAGTTAACTAGCACTTCTAAGGGCAAGGTGTAGGCATGTCCTCTGCTAGCCAAAAATATAAATAAGTAAATACATAAACAAATTACTAAATAAATAAATGAGAAACACAAAAACGTATAACTGAAAATATACAACAATACCTATAACATATCGAACCAGGTAGTCAGGTACAGATACACCGCATATAATAACTCGTACATGATATTCTAACATAGTGATTGCTAAATACTTCTAGGGTCATTAAGGGCGACAACCACGGAACGCAAAAGTTCAGATTATTGTTGTTTCACCGCAACTTGGCCCAGATTTTAGTCCTTTTGAAGTTTATTCCACGTAATTCTGTGAGTTAAAAAGACATATCATGGCTCTACATTTTTTTACATAGCACTTCTTCGTGGCTAATATCATATTATAATGTTAATTTGCTACTGCAACTAAGCTATAGAGGTAAAAATATGGCAATTTTAGGCCGTCAGAGTACAAAGGGCATAGTACCTACCGCCACATGGATGTTAATTTCCATACCCTTTTAGTCATTAAGCAGGATCAAAATGGACAGGGAAGTGATTTGAAAAAGTGTTTGGAAATAAATAAGTGACCTGTTAAAGCTACTGATAACAAAGACCCAGTAGGTTATCATCATCAGCCATCCCGAATAAAATAATTATCTGTAAACTGTAACTCTTCTCAGCCTGTCTGGTCAACCTTCAAGGTATCTAACTTTTCTCTATGACCCTCCTCATCCATGCACACACACTGTCACCCTCACATGACACAGTACTGACACCCGGACGGATGCTCTTGTTCATAACACCGCACACAGTAGAGAACATTTTTGGTGAGGACAACCAGTCTCAGTTTGACTGCGAGCAAGTTTTCTACATATTGATATCCGAAAATCTTTATCAGTCCGACATTTATTTACACGAAAAGAAACTAATGACGTACGGTACTAGTTACATGATTTGTGCAAATGACACTGTCAGATCACTGAACATTTCTTCACTGAAGCTAGAATTAGCTGTACAGTGTACGTACCAAACACGTGTTAAACGAAGGTATACAGATACATAACAATACAAATGAGTTTTCGTGTAGGTGACCCTAAATTTAAGGGACCACTAATAGTAAAAAACATTCAGTCACCGAAAACTCCGATAGATTTAACGATTTTTCATCAAACCACAGGTCAGTGTTGAGAAAGAGTGGCATGAAGGGGAAAAAAAAGCCAGCCACACACACACGCTTTTCTTGGTTTCCTTCCGCCAGAGGTCTGGGGAGAGCGGCGCCACCCGTCATTATGCACGGTGGGGGTCGAGCCCGCATTTCCCGACCCTATAATGGTGGAATGACAGCTCAATGTGAAGTAGATCACTGTGGTATTTTTTTTTTCTCCGTCGCATGCGCTGAAAATAAGGAATCAGGATGTCGAGAATGTAGGTTAAGGAGATTGTATTCGCACAGGACGCAATGCCGTTTTCTTACAATAGGTTATTTATTTTTCCAGAGGTCTTGTTGTGCTTTACGGACAATGATAGTGATTATGTGCTCCTGTTGTGGTATTCAAGGGTCAAGTGAGGTCATCTGAATTCCACTTGCACAAGTCTGGACATAATCTATGTATTCAGATCAACTACAATGGTCATTTTCTGTGGTGTATTCCATGGGGAAATGTTTCTTGATGCATAATTTTGCTAAAATGTGCAACTATACATACACCGTTTTGAATTAACCTGGGAATGGCTTTTATTATTTAGTTGTTTTGGGGTAACAGAGTCGGTTCAGGTTTATATCTTTACTTGAATATCAAGAATTTTACAAGAGGGGGAAGTGATTACAATGTACATGCATTATATAGAGCTGTCACTCCTGCACACAGAAACGAATCACTTGACACCAGCAGGATTGTTAAGACCACATGCACTGCATTAAAAACCTTAGACTCGACACTGCTTGAAATTTCTAACGCAGTGTGTCCACGCATCTCGAAATGAAGGCTCTAAGATTTTAGTTTTCTCTCTCACTCAGCTTTCTTTGGAATGGACAAGGTTTATATGCTTTCAGCCTTTGTGTGTGTGTGTGTGTGTGTGTGTGTGTGTGTGTGTGTGTGTGTGTGTGTGTGTGTGTGTGTGTGTGTGTGTGTGTGTGTGTGTGTGTGTGTGTGTGTGTGTGTGTGTGTGTGTGTGTGTGTGTGTGTGTGTGTGTGTGTGTGTGTGTGTGTGTGTGTGTGTGTGTGTGTGTGTGTGTGTGTGTGTGTGTGTGTGTGTGTGTGTGTGTGTGTGTGTGTGTGTGTGTGTGTGTGTGTGTGTGTGTGTGTGTGTGTGTGTGTGTGTGTGTGTGTGTGTGTGTGTGTGTGTGTGTGTGTGTGTGTGTGTGTGTGTGTGTGTGTGTGTGTGTGTGTGTGTGTGTGTGTGTGTGTGTGTGTGTGTGTGTGTGTGTGTGTGTGTGTGTGTGTGTGTGTGTGTGTGTGTGTGTGTGTGTGTGTGTGTGTGTGTGTGTGTGTGTGTGTGTGTGTGTGTGTGTGTGTGTGTGTGTGTGTGTGTGTGTGTGTGTGTGTGTGTGTGTGTGTGTGTGTGTGTGTGTGTGTGTGTGTGTGTGTGTGTGTGTGTGTGTGTGTGTGTGTGTGTGTGTGTGTGTGTGTGTGTGTGTGTGTGTGTGTGTGTGTGTGTGTGTGTGTGTGTGTGTGTGTGTGTGTGTGTGTGTGTGTGTGTGTGTGTGTGTGTGTGTGTGTGTGTGTGTGTGTGTGTGTGTGTGTGTGTGTGTGTGTGTGTGTGTGTGTGTGTGTGTGTGTGTGTGTGTGTGTGTGTGTGTGTGTGTGTGTGTGTGTGTGTGTGTGTGTGTGTGTGTGTGTGTGTGTGTGTGTGTGTGTGTGTGTGTGTGTGTGTGTGTGTGTGTGTGTGTGTGTGTGTGTGTGTGTGTGTGATTGTGTGTGAGTGTGATTGTGTGTGAGTGTGATTGTGTGTGAGTGTGATTGTGTGTGAGTGTGATTGTGTGTGAGTGTGATTGTGTGTGTGTGTGTGTGTGTGTGTGTGTGTGTGTGTGTGTGTGTGTGTGTGTGTGTGTGTGTGTGTGTGTGTGTGTGTGTGTGTGTGTGTGTGTGTGTGTGTGTGTTAGCATTAAAAATCATGACAGGTAGCTTAATACCCACCATACCCAACTACATGAACCAGATCATTAACCGTCTTTTTCTGTGCAAGTTCAAGTGAGGTCCATTGTCAGGCCGGACCTTTTCGGAAAGAGGAAGATAGCCTGAAATAACTATGAAATAACCCTTCTCCCTGCAAGCAAAGTACGAATAAATCATGGGGGTGTGTGGTGAAAACAGTGCACGTGAAAGTGGAAGTGTTGCAATGGCTATTTTTGCCTGTGTCACATCCTGCATATGCCATCGCCATGAACTGACGGGGTGCACAGAAATAATAGCAAATGGAAGGACATACTACCAGTACCCACTCCAGTGCCCACCAGTGCTTGGTTGTCCAATTCCAGACTCAGGACACACGAAGAGAGGAGGAAGAACAAAGTATCAAGTGAACTACTAAGATTCCACCTCACTGGTCAACGCATAACAAGTTTCCACATAAATACCACATGACCACTTCCTTCAGACATTAATAGTTACAATGTCTTCACAATGGTACTTTCACACCTAAATCACACCAATTATGATCATCAACACTCCTCAGGTTGTCATATTGCACACACTAACACCTTATCATCCCAGCTACCGTCACAGTAACGACAGCTATGAAGTCAGCAAATCATCCTAATCAGTATACTTTTAGTATAATAAAAGCCACAGCTACAACAGAACTTCCATTTTGCCACCACACTTTTAAGGTAACAATAAAGATAAATCTGTAAGACTTTTTCATCCTCGCCAGCATCAAACGCCTTGCCATCTTACTATAGCTCCTCAATATATTTCGATTTTCCCGGGTATTTTAGCGAATCACAGTCACCCCTACTATTACCTTTAACATACAGCATCTCTTACTAAAGTCATTACTCCTACTATAGCTGCCATTACTAAAGATACAGTGCTATTACTATCATTCATTGTCATGCAAATCTGTGGTAAGTAGGTTCACTTCTACGCATATCATCTGCCAGCTCAGTCATCCCAAGCAACCAACTGCATTTGCACTATGAAATTCTCAAGATTTGCTCGTACACTGTTACTATCATACCTAATCTGAAATCCACATCCCCTACGATGAATGCCATTACCTATGCTGTTATACTTTCTTTGTATTCCCCATGACAACCAAGACACTTCCTTGGTGATTAATTTTAAGTAAGACACATTAATATTCTCTTATATGTTCTTTGCCTTTGTATCAGATCTATTAATAAAAAAAGGACACTACATGGTTTTAAAGTAGTAGGACACCAAACAATTAAGCTGAGACAGAGATGCTACGAAATCTTCTACACCAAGGAGAACATTGCCCATTATCTCGTCTACCCCTCAATGATTTCAACCAAAGCCACCCACTTAATCATTTCCAGTTTCTATCATCCACTCAAAACCACATACAAGAACCACCATATTAACCCTCGCCACCACACCTTCCTCATTGCGACATGCACCTTATGCATTGCCATCTAACCTCCACTACCCTTGCGACATCCCTCACAACCCACATCTATCCTCAGTACCACCAGCGTCACCCACAACCACAATCACAACAAGATCCCGCCACTACACCAACCACACGCACCAGCAACATTCATTATTTCGTTCTCGGTTCGGCATTTGCAAGTCACGAATCGATGCGTTTCCGAATCTCACGCAAACAGACGTGTAGCAGACACCCAAATACGCAAAAACAGTCACAAACACTGACAGATAAAAAACATCCATATTTTCAACAGATCAATATATTCACATGCACACGCAACACAGAAACAGGCACATACGAGAATACAACGTTCACACAGATACACAAAAAGTGCACACACACACACACACACACACACACACACACACGGTCAGAGGGGAAATTGCCCTTGTGGCCACATAATAGGAGTCACAGCACATAAAAAAGGGAGAACGGAAAAAAAGCAAACAGGTGAGAGGGGGAGACTCGTGAAAATCATTAGGACCATTATATAGGAAAACCGTTCGCCTTATTATCCTATTCCCGATTGGCCCCTCAAATTCCGTGTCGGCAACGAGGCGATTAGCTAGTCATTAGGTGGGGAGGAAGGGAGGGACGGAGAGAGAGAGAGAGGGGTTGGGGTGAGGTAAGCTGGGAGAGGGGGAGCTCTGGTGACGTGCATGCGAGGTGGGGTAGGGGTGGCTGGGTGTTGGGGAGAAGGGGAGAGGAATGGTGTGTATGTGCGAGTGGATGTGAGTGAAAGATATGGGAATGAGTGTGGGTATAAGAATTAGCTGAAAGTATTAAAGTGTGTGGTAGAAGTTGATACAGTGCGAGAGAGAGAGAGAGAGAGAGAGAGAGAGAGAGAGAGAGAGAGAGAGAGAGAGAGAGAGAGAGAGAGAGAGAGAGAGAGAGAGAGAGAGAGAGAGAGAGAGAGAGAGAGAGAGAGAGAGAGAGAGAGAGAGAGAGAACAAGAACTAGGAAAACTCGGGTTAAGCGGGGGGAACTACAGTTTAAGCAATGAATGAAGAGATCGACATAAAAAACGCATGAGGAAAATAATGAAAGTGGTATGCGAAAATGAGAGAGAGAACAAATAAGGCACGACGCAAAGAGGGGGAAAAGGATCATAAAGTTAATCAGAAAAGAATAACAAAGTGGCAAGAAGATTGGGAAATTGGTAGCTTGAAGTATGAAAATGGAGATGAGAAAAAATTGTATGAGGCCAAATGGAAGAGAAATGCCGTGTAGCAAGTAACGCAGGTGGGAAGTTCTCACATTATTCCTTGTAACGAAAACTTCACGTCATTTCCCATAATAGTGGTAGAAGTATGTATTACACTCATAACCACCGCTATTGGGAAATGTAGGCAAAATTAATGGCGTCATTATTGGAAAAATGTCTCGTTTAGTGTTTATTTTCGGCCAGTAAATTTAGTTCACGTGCATTCATTACATTTCGAATAATTTGTTTTTCCCCTTCGTACCTCTTGACTAATGACACGGCCACACTAATACCGTCATCGCCTTTATCGTTAGCTCTACTTCGGACCCCAACACACTCCATCACGCACTCTGTAATCACGTAACGGCAACAATAGCAAAACGTCCCCCTACCCCGGACCCCTCCTCTTATAGCTAATTGTCTCTAAATCTCTCGACGTTCGACCGCTGGAGTTGAAATTAATCTGCATTCGCACTCCTAAACAAGAGGGTGTTTGCGGTCCACCTCACCCAGAACAAGTCATTAGATCGATCCCCAGCTCTGTAATTGCCAGTGGAGTGGATGTAATGGAGCTTAATGTGTACAGGAGGGCAGGGTGAGATTGAGAGGGAAGTGGATTAGCCCCCCGACCCGCTCACAGTCCTTCCCACCACGTAAAAACTCATTACACTCTTGATTTAGAAACACAGTGGCTGCAGAGATATTGGATTTTGTCTTTCCCGTTACCATGCTTGGTGTCAGACAGTGTCAGGCAGGCGCGCGGGGGAAATTTGTAGTCATAACGGAAGATCGAATTGGTTGTGAAAACAGATGTTTATATTTACGTTATGCATCACTACAAACAAACATAATCGTAGCATAGTATTAGGCAAGAGTTGTATTGCATCTGTCTCCAGGTTTCTGTTTAGCAGGAAAAGTTGCAATATGAAACCCAGATGCATATATAAACGAGTATAAATCAGAGCCAGAGTCAACATTGCAATTGTGCTGTTTAAGGCGATATATTGTATTCAGAGGCCAGATTGTTTATACTGGGAGCTTAAAGTTACGAACCACGACTCTATCATCGGGTATCTATGCACAGTGCCAAGACGGCCAAACATAAGAAGTATAAGGCCTGATAATAATGCCTAAAGAATGCGTGATGGGCATTAAGGCAGACGTCAGTTTTTACCCAGTTTCAAGCTCGTCCTAAACTGCGACCCGCAATAGTCGATGTGATACACGTACCCAAATGGACTGCTGAGTGAACAGGAGAGGAGGAACGCAACTTCAACACAAGAGTTTTTTACATGGGAACTAGATGTGCTAACTATTGTACCACCGGTTCTTGCAGGTAGAATGGATTCTGTATGAGTGACAGCCGTGATGAGAGGGTGGCAGAGGTGGAGGGACGAGAGTGGGAAAGAAAGGAGGGTTAGTGAGAGTTATGGAAAGAATTCAGGAGGGAGGATGAGTAGGAGGATGGAAAAGTAATGTGCAAAAAATGGAGAGCAGAGTAAGAGGGAAAGAAGAGCTGTAATTTAGCTTGTAGTTAAAGAATCAGTTTCACTTAAAAGCCTTTTTCCTCCTAGTAACACTAGGCAACGTTGGGTCTGGTTAGTACTTGGATGGGTGACCGCCTGAGAACACCAGATGCTGTTGGCATCCCTACGTGTCAAGTGGGGTTGGTGGAGGATTAGTGCCCCTTCCTGTAAAACAATAAACTCTAAGCCCTTGACTACCCCGTTTGGGATACATGGCGTCTGGCAATGAATGAATAAACACTAGGCACCCTACAACCCTGATATATGACATATTTTGATGAAGATGTCTCTTGTTTGCGAAGTTACACTATCCTCGAATAAAACTTAGCTCTGAAGGATAATGCTTTCTGTAGGAATTATTTCCGTATAATTGGTAAGATATGTTTTTATGTGCAAAGATCATGGTTCACAACATTCATTTTGCCGTATATACTTACATGCAAGACTCTTGTGTGACAGTCCTCTGTCTACACCGAAAGGATTAATGAAACACATGATCTACGACGGTGATGTCATTCCTGGCAAAAGGGGGGAACTTAGAGGAATATTTGTGAAATAAATATCCTGCGGGCTTTAATATATTTACTGGGCAACCTCGGTGGTAGGTGGTGGCGACCATCATTCACTCACTTGATGTGGTAATGCCTACTTCTTCATTCATCTTTGTCTTTGTGTGTTGTTACGGAACAGAGAAAGATAATGTACACATTAAGTGAGAATACTAAGAGTCACTACTGTCCCGTAAAGTTCCAGGTTCAAAACAAAAGAGTTAGGTAAAATTACAAGTTAAAGTTTAATGCTCAAACTAACAACAAAACATTCAGGACTCATAAGGATAATGTAATGGCAAAAAACAGGTTATATATATGGTTAACTGCAATAGCCTCTATTAACACGAAATTAGCATGAGTAAATTTATCTAAGTCAGCCCTGTTAAAATGAGATACCAGATAATACTCAGTGAATGCCAGATATATTATTACAGATACAAAATATTATTAATGATGGCTGACTATAAGAACCTTACATAAATTACAAAAACCTCACTAGGCCTAAGAATTAACCTTATGCTACACAGTACAAGAAAAAATGCAACAACAGTTATACTCAAATTACACACAGCTGCTGGATGGTTGGAGACTTCCTGAGCACTCACAATAATAACAACTGTACAGAGGAGGACAGAGATGTGAACAAAATGAGGAGCAGATCTAAGTGGCAATAATGCAGAGACTGAGCTCATTATATAGGGGCCAGCAGAGCTTGATACAACTTGTAAGAAGGACGCGCAAATGAAGCCATAGGGGACAAAGAGCTGACAATCCTACTCTGAACAACAGAAAGGACGACCTACTCTACTATAACGGTAGAAGGGGGGACTGAGGCAGAACACGCTCGTGATCAAACATGCAGCATACTGTGCGTTAAAATTACACAAAGGATGATGAAATCATAGGCTATGTAACAGTGTCAACCCTCCTCTCTTCCTATTTCTCACATCCGTTCTGTCAGTTTTTATTACTTTTCTTTCCACTTCAGATGGCTCTACCCTGAGTGACAAGCTTAATAGATTCCTGTAACCCAGGCAACCACTTACAACGCTAGATGGTAACCATTTAACCAAATAATGAAGTGATGTAGAGTTTACTATGATGCTCCTGTTAACTGGATGGGGAGACTCAAATGAGGAGTACATCCGAGAACCAGACATCCACACTCTTCTACCGAGACTTGTTATGGCAAGGCACAGTCTCCCGCAAAACATCGGTTCACTGCATGGGACGGCCCTGTAGGGGCGATTGTTTGCCTGCAGTTTATGGGTCTGTTCAGCCAGACAAACCCAGGCTAATCAACAACAAGAACAACAAATGGGCAACAAATTGTTCGTCACTGTCATTTAAGCTTCCAACGAGCTCACAGGACATAAGCACATGCTCTGTCCATTCTCCCTGCGACCATGCCCTTACCTCTCTGCCCTACACTCACATCAGTGTGTGATCTGCATTGATTCCAAAATACATACTTTTCCTTCTCATGAAATGCTCAAAAAACATTTCAGTTTCTCTCCGGTTATTAATCCCATTCCTCATCTTCATGTCCACATCAACTAAAACATCGCCTCCAACAACTTTTCTCCCCCGCCACATCCTCACCGTCGTCCACAACATCTCTGTCCCTCGGCCGCCACTTCACTCTCATTTTTTCCCTGTAGTTTTTAAGGATTATCTTGGGGAGGGAGTAGAGTGTGTGCGTGTTCGGTCTGGTAATTGCTGTTAGCCGGGGCAATTAGCAACTGTAATGAGGGTGGGGTTCAGCTGCCTACAAGTGAAAATTGCCCACTTTAGGTTCCTCACCTGTACGACACACACACACGTACAAACATACACATACTCATACATACATATACACTTTCGTACACACACACACACACACACACACACACACACACACACACACACACACACACTCAGACACACAGACACAGACACAGACATAGACACAGACACACAGACACACAGACACACAGACACAGACACAGACACAGACACAGATATAGATACAGACAGACAGACAGACAGACAGACACACACACACACACACACACACACACACACACACACACACACACACACACACACACACACACACACACACGCACACGCACACAAAACTTGGGTTACTAATTAGGTACGAGGACTGATTTAACTATCAAGGTCAGTCGCTTAACAGTCTCATGCCCCCAGCCATTACTAAACTTTTCGACAAATTAAGGAAAGTATAAGGAAGAAGGAGCAGTAGTTCTTTTGTGACTATTACAAGGCTCTCATTAATGAACACAAAGATACACTCCCGGCCTGAAATAATCTTGTACAACATAATATTGGGATACTGTTGCTTAACTGACGAACTTGTATGTAAATTATTTAAAGTATCTTTGTTTCAAATGCTTATGACAGGAGCTGAATTAGTTAATAAGGAAACGTACAGTACAGCTTGGACATAAAGATCACTATTACCTCACAACTGAGAACCAGTCTGTAGGTGAGAACCCAATCAAATTCTCCATATTGACTTTACTTTTGATATTGTCTATATTTAAGCATCAGTTCAGAAACACAGCTTTCTTCTTCAAATGGTAGTTAGGCATATCCCCTCATGGACATAATTGCTTAATATCAACATGATATTGATTTGAAATTCAGAGATACTGGAATTTTGTAAAATAAAGTTTGTCACTTATTGTAGGATGCTTCAGTAATAATATGAAAATGATTTATTTTCCATATCAAAACTATTTTTGCAGCATACATTAACGTGCAGGGACGAGTAGCCTACTACACAGGAATGATTGAAAACAGAAAGTGAACCACTGCCTTTAACAAACATGTACAGACAAACAGTTATTTTCTAAGTTAAGGTGCATTGTCTATCCCAAGTGAGAGTAAATGTGAAACAACATATCGGTATTTTCATTAAACTTTTACCGGGGGTTAGCCAGAACTGTTTACATAAGTAGGCCCCGAGCAATGACCAAACTTGAGTATACTAAATCATATCATAGCAAGGCTGTTTGTCCAGTGTTTATCTATGCTCACCATCCCTCCCCTCACACTGAGAAGCAGACAGGCAGTTGGGAAAAACAAGCGAAAGAAGGAAAAATTTCATTAATAAAATAGGGCAACTCTCTGAGGATTTAGTCTTTCAGTAGCGTCAGTTTCGTGAATCTGGTTATGATAGATTCTTTCGTTTGTATTGTTACGAGCGTTAGAACAGAGGACATAGGTTGGGATTATACAGATGAAACTGAAGGAGGACACGTGGCCTTGAGGATGATAACTAAGTGAGGCAACTGAATAAGCTGGTCAGAGAAGCAATTTTAGGGAATTAGGCTTCGAGGAACAGTATTACTGAGCAGAAGAAGGTAGTATTTATATTTTTGCTATTTTCTTGTAATAACCCCAGACAAAATTTATGTGTTCATTACTGATACAATCCAGGTTTTGGCCACACAGTAAGGGAACTGTGGATGTAGTAACTGATACTCCTGGCTGGCTGTTACTGTATATAATGACTTGGTCTGTACTGGGCATAATTTCATAAGGCAGAAATTTCAGTGGGAGATAATAAGGTAAAGCAATGCACTGATGACAGTGGCCAAGGCAATACTAACATTACATTTGCTCGGGGTATCTGGTAGTCTTTATAATACGCACTTTACTTTCTCAAACATTTCTTCATTTACTTCTATAAAGATGTCCTTCCACGACATTTGCTACGTCCCTGTTGCTACAGTGGTGCTCAGATACATCCCTGTTCTCCCTCCCCCTCTCGTCCCTCCCTTCCCTCTCCCAGCTCTCTCCCACCTCAAAACCACCCCACCCAACTTCACCCAGCCCTCCTCAAACCCTACTCCACCCCACCACTCGCCATCCTACCTTCCTCTTCTTTACCTTACCCCACCCGATCCCCCCCTCTCCCACCTCCCGCCAGTAGCCCGCCGACCACCCACCGTCACCCATTTTCACGGGACACCTTATTCTTACCCTTTACATATTTTTTTACCCGTCCTCATGATTACCCTGGTGGAGGGGAGGTTACTTTATTGACTGTGTTGTTGGTTAATGGAGGGAAGGATGGAGGAAAAGAAGAGGACGAGAAGATGAATGAATGAATGAAGGAAGAAAAGTGAACAGTAAAAAAGTGAATGATAGAAGAAAGGTGAAGAAGAGACTTAAAGATAAAGGAGAAATAATTAGGATACAAAAATATTTGGTAAGACTGCAGTATTATTATCGAGTAGGAAAAGGAAGAGAAAGTCTAGAAGGAATAGAGAAGAGTGTAAACAATTAGCAACAAAAATGACCTACTCTTCCCCCTTCTGTCCTCATCCCATCCTATCTTCTCCCATACCTATTTCCACCCCTGCTAATCCTTCTTCACCCTATCCTTATCCCTCATACCCTCTTCCATACACACCAAGTAGCTACCACACCCTACCCTGACCCCACTTTCCCCACCCGCCAATTAACTGCTACCCTCACTCCCCCTACATCTCACAACCTTGCATTAACCCTCCTATTATCCTGATCGACAAATAACCCATACAAGAAATGGAGCCCAGGTGCCACCAGTATGAATATCTAATGGTCAGAGAGGTAAATCCAACATATGTACCTCATTATATACCCAGGGCGGTCCGTATATTACTCAGTCCAATTTTAATGTGTTGCGAGGTAGGCTTTTTCGTCTTTACAATTGTCTACTCTACATCATTTTCTGATTTTCACAACCTTTTTCTTATTTTATAATGTTTGAGTTTTTTCTTTGATTGCATTTTGTGGGTAATGATATGAGGCCCAAATGGTTTCACTCCTCGCAAAGCTATATTGAGCAGTCCACGAAACACACAAAGAGAGTAGAGTGAAATATACAGACCACCTTATTTATCTAGTTGAGTTATGGTTTCAATTTTCTTGTGGTAGCATCCTGTCATATTTTGTCCTACCCACCTCTGTCCAGCACTGTCATTCCTCTCGTGGTGTAATTTATATTGACATTATAACAACGTTCACACATTGCTTACGAACGTTTGCATTCTTCCCCCCTCCCCTCTCTCTCTCTCTCGCAGCACACGGGAGAGGAGCCAAAATTCGATTACACCATGAAATTGAGGCTCCAGTCCGGACCAGCTCTCTCACTGATTCATGCCAAAAACGTGCATAATCAGAAATATCTGGTTTCATTTTTCCCCGGCAGAGTAAACAGGTAATTAACATATTAAAATGAGAAGAACAACTGGGCTGTGTGTTAATCCACTCTTTTTTTTTTCTTTACAGTTGTGATTACAAGAACATGATTTTTATTATTCTTCCAGTTAGTTGTTGGGGATTATCACAACAACAGCTGAGCATAAGAATTATTCTAACACTTCTCTACCAGTACTTGCTGCTGCAAATAATGGCATAAGTTTCTTTTTGATATTCCCATGATAAGGTGAAACTAAAGCAGATGATGTTATCAGTCTACATCTTCGTTAGTATAATAATTCACCATCATCATCGTCATCCCAACTCTATTTCCAGAGTGTTTATGGAGTGAGGAGATCTAGATCGCGGCACTTTTATTTCTTTCTGGACATGGGTGAGACAATGTAACAACAGGAACGCAGATTTAAAACTAACATGTTGGCTCAAAGCACTAAAGTGAACATACCTATATCAAACTGTATGGAAACTCTGAGAGAAAGCTGTTCACTTTTACAGACCAAAGTCGAAGTCACATCGTAGTCAAAGTTGAACATTTTTGTTGTGTTTCTTAGTTTTCTCAGCCTCTCAGTTACCTTAGTGCCCAACCAACATTTCCCCTGCGTCACGATACATAAGGCATACGAAAGCGACACCTGCTTTTTTTCTTTTCGTTTTTTTTTTTTATACTCTTCCTGCTTGTGGAACTTTAATGCCAAATATATGTGGTCCAACCTACAGTACCCATCTTTCAAGTTGCAATACCTGCATACTGCCAATTTACCCCATTCCTGATCATTCATGCACTTCCTATCCTCCAGTCACCCACCATTTTTCTTCTCCCCACATTGAACTTTTACGAGATATCTGTGACCTACACCTTCTCACCACCAATGTTACTCAGACGGTGAATTCTTCCCTACATGCTCACGGCCAAACAACATAAAGCCCAACCCACAAAGTTACCCATGTTGTGCTCCCTCATGCCTGACTCGTACATTACCGGCCTACCAAAAACATCCAGTTTCACAGAGTATTTATTCCACGACGTGCCTCATCTTCCAGCATTGTCCCATCTTACTCATTCCGCCACATTCCTCTCCATCCACCCCACCTGTTATTCCTCTGAAGTAATTTAACAAAAAACGATCGTCCTGACAATGCCCAGCCTACAAAGGCCATTTTTATTGGGAATATCCTTTCCTGCAAATGACTTGGAATATAGCGAGGACACCTTTAATTCATGTTAGAAAAAAACTTGTGCACTCTTCTTTACTTACATCAATAATGCCAGAAGTCCGGCTAGTAGGGAGATGCTTATTTTCTGTTACAGTAAACTTATATTTCTGTTACTTGACAAGGACGAAAATTCCTGCGTTGGGGAAACCATAGTTCTCATACCTTAAATTGGACTCACATTTTCTCTCTGTTTCGGTTTATTCCATGTAGCTTAGTGGCAGAAAAAAGCAATACTATGACTGTACATCACTTTCATGGCATTTCTTTGTGACTGGCATCATATTCTAGTATTACCCTATTGGTACAACTCAGAATTCAAGGAGAGACCAATTTTAAGCTAAGTGAGATGACTGGTTTTAGGCTGCTGGTGTGTACTGATCCACCAACTTAAGAGCGGATACTCTAGCGTTACCAGAAAATGATTAAATGTAACGTTAGCAACATGGTGAAAGTGGATCCTTATAATTCATTACCAAAATAATCTTAATTGATCAAAGAGGGTAAAAACTGTGTGTCGGGCTACCCCTGCGGACGCCACTGCGGGCTGGGCTGCGCCCCGGTAATCAGGAGGCAGCCAGAAAATCACTACTCTCCGCTTTAGCCTGAAAGCCAATTTTCAAACCCTCATAATTGCCTCTCCTTCAATATGCTATTATTAATCCCGGATGAGGATCTTTACCTAATCTTTATGAAAACCTAATTATAAGCCTCTGTACCTTGAGTTTGTAGTTTTATGTACAAAAATCTTGCCCAAAGTGCTCAGGCTTTTACATTGCACAAATAGCTTTTTCGAAACAAAGATTACTGGTATCTGTCTAGTGCAATTAGAAGGTTGAGAGGTAAAATGAGAGCAAACTTTATTTCTGCGATATTTAGTATAATTATATACGCTGAAAACAACTGTTACTCTATCAAATAGTTCAAATAAAATATTCTATCTGGTCCTACAAATCTACAACACTGATTTATAAATTTTCCTGAAAGAAATTTGCCTCATACAAGACTCTCCACACTAAAATCAAGTCCAACGGAATTATTCGGAGAAATAAAGACATTTTTCTTATCATTCGAGACAAGTGGCAAATGCGTGACTACATTTCATTAACTTGTTATTAAAATTACATCATATTAGCAGTTAAAATTGAAAATACACACACACACACACACACACACACACACACACACACACACACACACACACACACACACACACACACACACACACACACACACACACACACACACACACACACACACACACATGAGCATAATCTCTATTGTTATCGTTATTTCTTTCTGATTTTTATCTTCTTTCTATTTCATGTTTTTTCCCCCTCAAGAGATTCACTCATTCATGGCTACTTTTTTTTTTTTTTTTTAATCGACGATTGTCCTTGACCGAACAGTTCTTCACATAGGCTATTTGTATTTGAAGCTTTTTTATTATTATTTTTTTAAATAATAGAAGGTTGGCAGAATAGAATATGAAGGAAGAAATGTCAATAGGTAATAAAAATTAGTGCATCGAATGAGGCAAGAAGCAAATGAAAGACAAGCTGCTTAAAAAATAAACAGCTGATCCTATTAAAAAGAAAATAGGATAAAGAAGAAAATGAACACTGCTTTTCTGTGCCCAAAATTACTTCCAAGGAATCTGAAATTATAAGAAGGTATTGAAAATAATAAACAGACATTTGGTTGAGACTGAAGAAATGAAATGCTCTTTAGTATGGAATTATGTGAGTTCCCATACGTAGACTAGGCACACAGTGAATTCAGATTTTCTTTTTAACTTCAGAGAACAACAGTGGACACATCTCCTGAGGGTGATCGAAAGGCGACCGTGAAATCGAGTATTAAACTTGCCGTGAGTCAGCCGCTGCATTCCAACATAGGAAATTTAATGGTACTTTGTTTGTCAGGGAAATTCTAACCTTTGACCTCAGAAACAGCTGCCAATAATAGCATAAAAATAAGTAGTATTACAAAAACCTCTGCTTTATTTCTCCCTTCAGCTCCTTCTGGGAATATTTCACAGGACATGGCGTAAAAAACTCGACCACGACATTTAAAACGAATAAACTTAAAATCCTGCGTCAAATATTTGCGTCTGACACCGGAAATGACGTGCTAGAAAGTTTAAACTCTTAATGACAGGGGTAAAAAAAGATAAAACAGATTAAGCAAGGTTAAACAATAGCATGGCGTGCATTATCGGCCTCAAAAAAAACCATTAGCCATTAGCGAGGTACAAGGTAGGTGTTGCTGGGAGGCAGAGAGGCAAAAACTTCCCCTCTGTGAGTGTGTGTGTGGCCGCGGCGGGAGGAGGCTGGCTACATTGTAAAATAACTCTCTTTTTTTAGTTATTTATTTTCACGACTGGCTGGGGTGACGCTACTGTATGGGTGGACACGGGCATTCTATAGTTCGGCCATCCTAACTTGGCTGAGATTTTCGTCATTTTACAGTCTATTTCGCGTAGTTCAATAACAAAGTAAAATATCACAACGATAAATATCCTTTCCATTATACATTTTTCGTGACTCGTTCAGCATTCAAACTGGAAAGATGGGAACTGTAGACCAAGTTAATGTGGACGAAATATTATAAATGATTTGTGTCTTAGTGGCTCCGTCCCCTCTTTACTTTTTTTTTAAATTTAGTTTTTCCATTTAAATAGGATATGTAGGAAAAAATACTAATCCTTCAATGGTTCCATCTTCTCGTATTTTATTCCAGTTTATCCCAGATGATGTTGATAAGAGTGAGCCATAGGAGCCTGAGAGAGACATTACTGGCATCGTTACCCCTCTAATGACAGGGACAATTTTAGCATTCTCTTCTAGTTAATGTCATACGATTCTCTTCAGCTAGGAGTGTGTCATAGGAGTCTGAGAATGTTAACTATTTCCATGCAAGAGGTCTCCCCAAAACCTAAGTGAAACCGTCTGGCAGTAGCAGAGATTAAAGAAAAAAACGGCATCGTAATGAAGGGGACAAAAAGAAAGGTGTCCACCGCTACTGGGTGCAAAAAATAAGTACAGTAATGGCACAGAAGCAGAGATTTCCCATAGCTAAGGCAGGATAAGCACGATAATGAAGATGATGGAGGAAGCTGGGCAGACATCTTGCGACTTTGATATCCAGGGGAAATCATGATGTCATGGTGCATCACGACCGCGACCCGCTGTCACAAAGAAACTAACGCAATTTAGAGCGAATGTTTTTGTGAAGGAGTTTGATGAAAGACTTTGTAGTTTGCTGTGACACGAGTAGAAGTATTTTAAGTTTCATAACTTACCGTATTCAAATGCAAAGTTAGTTTTAGCCTCATAATACATCGCTTCCTAAGCCAGTTTAGAATCGGTGTTTTTATGAGAAAGTTAATGAAGGATATTGTTCGTCGCTATGATTTACACAGTTTGTTTCATTTTCATATATGATCGTCTATAAATACAGGGTGAGTCACTTGCGAGATGACCCCATTTCATGTTTTATTCCTTCACCATAAGGACGTACATCATTTTGTTCTAGTTAATGGAGATTCTGTCTAACCCTTCCAGAGTGACAGGCCTCCATCAGATAAGTTAATAGTTTTGTTTTTTAGCTAGTGAGAATAAACTAAAAATTACTTACCTGCGCAGAAAGTGCTAATAATGACATAGTATCAGTTGCATGTGAGAATATAACTGAAGGTGTAATAGGCAATATACATCGCTGAGAAAAAGGAGTTACAGAGGCCCTTATTTTCCATGGGTAAGAAAGCTTCCTAACACCTCTTCCTAAGCGATTTATCTTACTGCCCTCTGCCCTCTTTTGTGTTACATAAATCCTTCCAATATCATCATACATTGTAGAAATAACGTATAAGGGGATACTTACCATCAATCTCCAAAAATAAATCGCGAGGGATGCGTTGATAGGGAGCTCCTCACCCGACGAGAATACGAGCCCGAATCTCTTAACCCTGTCAGTGCGATCAGATTTCATATATATTCTTGTTCCTTCTATACTATTTTTTTTGTTAGGTAAGGAGAGAAGAGTCGAACTGGAGAGGTTAATTATAGCCTTCATTAACTCCATCGATACAAGAGATCTTGTCTAACTTAAGCAAAATCTTGTCGAAGTAAGAACATAATGTGGCCTATACCACTTTTAATTTAAGTTGGCCTAAAATCATCAATCCTGCTTCAGTGTTGAGTTGTAAAGGCAGATTAACGTAAAAATTTCATGCCAGTCACGAAGAAGTGCTATGGAAACAATGGCAGAGTCGTAATACTATCTAATCTTCCACTGACGTTTGAGAAATAATCCCCAAGTGCACGAAAATCTGGGGCAGGTTAAGATAAAGCGAAAATATTCTGGTATTGTCCTGAGCTAAGTTATATCCTATGGCATTAGCACGAATATAAAGGAGATAATTTTCTGTAGCTTTGGGGTTAAATCAACGAAAAGACAGTTCAATACCTCCGTACATTAAGAGAGGCCTACCACTACCACACTTCTGATGCTGGATTATTTGTGTGTATAAAGGGATGGAGGTGGAAGTGAAGGTGGAAGCGGATGTGACAGGAGCGAAGGAGGTGTAGGGGGGAGGGGAGAGAAGGGTGGATGAAGGTGGAGAGAGGCAGAATGGGAGGTGGAGGTGGGGGTTGTGAGGGAGGTGAGGGATGGGAGGGGCAGAATGTTGAGGAATGGAGGTGAGGGTGAGAGAGGAGATGGAAGTGGGAAGAGGCCTCGGGGTGGGGAGTGGAAGTAGGGGTGAGAGGGGAAGGAGTTCCAATAGGCGGAAGTCTGGGGAAAGGAGGTGGGGGTTTGAGGGGGATAGATGTTGGGAGAGCAGGAATGTGGGCAGTGAAGGTAGGGGAGAGAGGGGGATGGAGGTGGGGAGAGTCAGAAATGTGGGGAATGGAGAGACAGGAGCGTGGGGAATGGATGTAAGGATGAGGAGGGTGGCAGATCGATGGAGGGTGGGGCAGGAGTATGGAGATGGAGACATGGATGAGATGGGGGCCAGAGGTGGGGAGAGGCATGAGTGTGGGGAATGGAGGTGGGAGTGAGAGAGAGATGGAGGTGGGGAAAGAAGGTAAAGGAGGTGGGGAAAGAAAGTTAGGGTGAGATGGGGCGATGGAGATGGGAAGAAGCAAGAATGTGGGGAATGGAAGGGGGAGGGTACGGTGGAAGTGTGGGGGTGTGGAGGTAGGTGTGGGGAAGGAGCATCATCAGCATAACGGACTCAGCAGCGTTCAGAGAAAATCCATCTCTGACCACAACATAGCGTCTGGTTGAAGCCGAGTCGAGCGATCTGTCACGGAAACAGCTCCTCTCAGCTTACTTCAACCTGCGGCAGTCAGAATCACACAACTCTAGGCTTCACGGCTTTTTTCCTTGACTTTTTTCGTCGTTTATGATAGCCAGTCCCGTCCATCATACGCCTGGCGGAGCGACTAGATTCTACGTCTTGATTTCTTAGGAGTCAGTGAGATCCCGCCGGTAAGAGTGTTGACACCGCGAGATGTAAACGTGAAGCATTGTGTGTGTGTGTGTGTGTGTGTGTGTGTGTGTTCCTTCGGTGACGTTTTATTACTTATTTACACGGGGATATTCTTAACTGTCCTATTCTCGTCAGTTTGAAGCTCCCTAGCACCTCTTCCTTACCAGTTAATTTACTCATATGGGTTGTTAGTATTATCCGTTATATTATGTCGATATTAAGAAGACAGGGTAAAAAAGTAAAGAATATTTACACTCAGACTGCTATAACTCACTCTCAGCTGAATAAAATCGTCTTCTGCTTGCTGGAATACAATACCAACGTTGTCCCGATTTCTGACTTAATCCCTACTTAATAAAATCGTCTGATGGCAGCTGGAGGAGAATACTTTTGTTCTCCTGTCCATGATGGAGTAAATGTGAAATACCGTATGCATTATAAATCGATAGAGCAAATGTGCTGTGAATCCCCTATGCCTCCAAAAATATGTAGCTATGGCTGCGAATGACGTGTTGTGAGTGAGCATGGAAGCGTGTCTGGCATTGTACGTCCAGACTGATGTAACAACAGGGGTGAGTGAGGTCAGGCTGTTGACCCGAATGGCTAGACATGTGCACCAACTATCTTGTCCGCTGAAGAAAAAAGAAAGAAAAGAAAAGAAAAGAATCACATAAAACACTACTCGATCATTACAATGGCTTCTTTTCTGCTTTACTTTTGCTGACACTGACGTATAAAGTTGGGACTCTATTTTAAGTATTCTGTGCTTCAGATTTCTTGCGATGAAGCCTTGCATCTTAATACATGGAATGCTGTTGTTTTAAGCGTGGAGGAAACTTTTTAAACTGTAGGTGTTGAGCATAGCCTTTATTAACCCCCTCATTAAGAGATCTGCTCTAGGTTACACGTACACCAGACTGTCTTTTCAGTACCTAGAAGACAAGAACAAACTCTAACAATACTAGAAAACAGAACTTAGAGCATTCTGGTTAATGCCCTTGGTTTGGTATGGTGTGGGGAGTGATTTTATGTAATGAGTTGTGGTGTGGTTTGGTGATTTTGTGTGGTGTGGTGTGGTGTGGTGTGGGAGGCTGATTTTGTGTGGTGTGGTGTGGAAGGCTGATTTTGTGTGGTGTGGTGTGGTGTGAAGGCTGATTTTGCGTGGTATGGTATAGGAGGCTGATATTGGGTCGTGTCGTATGGGAGGCTGATTTTGTGTGGTGTAGTGTGGGAGACTGAATTTGTGTGGTTTGGGAGACTGATTTTGTGTGGTTTGGGAGGCTGATTTTGTGTAGTGTGGTGTGGGAGGCTGATTTTGTGTGGTTTGGGAGGCTGAGTTTGTGTGGTGTGGTGTGGGAGGCTGTTTTTGTGCGGTGTGGTGTAGGAGGCTGATTCTGTGTGGTTTGGTGTGGGAGGCTGATTTTGTGTGTGTGGTGTAGAAGGGTGATTTTGTGTGAAGTAGTGTGGTGTGGTGTGTTGTGATGCGTTGTAGAAGAGTAATTTTTTTGTGGTATGGTGTGGGAAGGTAATTTTGTGTGGTGTGGTGTGGGAAGGTAAGCTTGCGTGGTGTGCTGTGAGGTAGTGTGGTGTGGCATGGTGAAGTGTGGTGTGGCGTCGCTGAAGTCGCTAAAGTCTCAGGGAACAGAGAACATTCCGTCAGAAAATCGCCAGTGAGAGACATTCGAACAGAACCTCTCCTATAAATATGTCATCGTATTGTATGAGTTAACTATGATTATTATCCTTCAGTTACATTTTTGCTACTGCCTGACAATATCATTCAGGCAAGAGTGGTCTCCTGAACTGAAGTGGCTAGGAGCAATCTCCAGTAACCCTTTAATAAACTGGCGATATATATAATTACATCTTTGGTATTGCTGGATGACTGTATTCTTTAAGATAGGTTCCCTCGAAGTTGGAAGGCCTGATATTGGCAACTAGTGTATGATGGAGGAGAATAGTACATATTCTTTTCTTTTTTATCTTTAATGGCCAACAGTAATGATGAGATGGGTCGAGATGAAACTGGTTCTGGTCTCCTCTGTGACAATGCAGTGTATAATTTCCCTCATGCTGTTGGCCAGATGACGTATATCGTAATAACATCTGAATGTCTCCCTGGCAGACATTAGTAAGTAGGAGAGCAGTTTCCCATGGTATTCTTTTTCCTCTGATACCTGGTTGTTGTAATGACAATTCAAGAGCAAGCACATTTCGCATTTTTTTTTTTCTCTTTTCCAAATTATCAAGCCTGTCGGCAGGATTTTTCTCCTTTCTTTTCCTAATAGGTGGAACGGATCAGTAGCAATAGTGAACCTTTTGGAGAACCTGGAAAAATTTATTCTCAAATATATATATATATATATATATATATATATATATATATATATCTATATATATATTGTTACGGAACAGAGAGAGATAATGGACACTTAAAGTGAGAATACTAAAATCACTACTGTCCCGCAAAGTTCCAGGTTCAAAACAAAAGACTTAGGTAAAATTACAAGTTAAAGTTTAATGCTCAAACTAACAACTAAACATTCAGGACTCATAAGGATAATGTAATGGCAAAACAGGTTACATATATGGTTAACTGCAATAGCCTCTATTAACACGAATTTAGCAAGAGCAAATTTATCTAAGTCAGCCCTGATAAAATGAGAAAACCGGATAATGCTCAGTTAAAGCAAGATATATTATTTCAGATACAAAATATTATTAATATTGGCTGACATTAAAAACTCTACATGAATTACGAAAACCTTACCAGGCCCACGAATTAACGCCTTAGGCCATACAGTACAAGAAAAATGGTAACAACACTTATACTCAAATTATACAGCAGCTAGATGGCTGGAGACTTCCTGAGCACTCACAAAAATAATAATACACTATACAGGGGAGGACAGAGATGTGAACAAAATGAGGAGTAGATCTAAGTGGCAATAATGCAGAGACTGAGCTCATTATATAGGGGCCGCCAGAGCTTGATTCAACTTGCAAGAGGGACGCGGAAATGAAGGCACAGAGGACGAAGAGTTGACACTCCTGCTCTGAACAACAGAAAGAACGACTTACTCTACTATAAGGGGGAGAAGGGGGGAGTGAGGTAGAACACGCAAGCCTGGTCACTATGGAAGCCACGAGGCGAATCGTGATCAAACATGCAGCATACTGTACATTAGAATTATACAAAGGATGATGAAATTATAGGCTATGTAACTATATATATATATATATATATATATAACGTTTAGGTTATCTGAGGCTGAATTCCCTACCCTTTGAAGGTAGTTACAAAAAAAAAAAAAAAATCGCGAATTTGAAATAGCACGAAATTCTCTCTCTCTCTCTCTCTCTCTCTCTATCTATCTATCTCTCTCTCTCTCTCCTTCAATGTACGGCTATTTTTTTTTCTTCATTTGGCGGACCACCACTGACGGAGAGGAGGGGAGGAATGGAGGGGGTACGTACCTCCCCCCTCCTCCCCCCCTTAGTTACGGCCATGATTATATTCTTATTAACAAAAATACAATCTGAAAATTCTTGAGTTCTCGTTTGTTGTTATTTTTTCTTGGGTTAATCTCTCTCTCTCTCTCTCTCTCTCTCTCCCCCTCTCTCTTATCTACCTACCTTTCTGTCTATCTATCTATTTGTAACTCTATCTGTCTGTCTACCTATCTCTATCTATCTATGTGTCCATCTATCTATCTTTCATACCCGACAACCGCATACACCATCAGTCACACATAGAACCCATCTTTGTTCTCACTCGCACAAATAAACACCAAACTGGAGCTTCCGGCCACCTCGACACAACCCGCCCCCGCCCCACCTCCACCCCATTACGGCTCCCACAATTTACCGTGTATGATTTTCCTCTCGTGAAATTGTGATTATGTGGCGTTCCTAATTACCGACATTAGAGCGGCTTTATTCTTAAGGGTCATTACAAGGGAGCCAGGCGAGGAACACATGGACCTGCTGTGGTGGTGGTGGTGGTGGAGAATTTTATCGTTTCCCCTCGCAAGTGGAAATGTGATAATATTAGTAATTTCAGGTTTCATTAGTCTGTAAAAAGGACATAAGTATAAGTGACTGTCGGGTTCTTTGTGCGATTCTACTTCTCAGCATTTTCAGCAGCTTACGTTTATTCTCAGAGTCTCCTGGTTATCTTTGGGGTATTTCAGACCTTGTTAATGATATTTCTTCCTTATCGCAAGTTTCATGCATTTTCTTCATTTATCTGCGACTACTCTCCAGATATCAACATCCTCCAGCAACGTCCAGTGTCCTTAGTATTCTTCAGCTCTTCTATGTAATCTGCAACTGAACATAATATCTCTTAGCTCCTCTCCTTCGCTGACAGCCGTTCTTATAATTCCTGATATCCCCAGCAATTGGCAGCTCTTTCTAATAATTTTCAACCCAGTCTTCAGCCCCAGTTCTTGCCAATAGCCCTCAGACTTTCTCAATTATATTAGTCTCTCTTTTGCAACTCTTCTATTGCAACTAGTTTTCCTTTGTTTTTTTAGCCCTTTCTAGCGGTTTATCTGTCTCAGTAATTAAAGGCATCTTTTAATAATTATACTGTACTTCAATGCTTGTAATTAGCGATGATTATCTCCCAATAGGCTGCTTTCTCCCCATCACTTCTCCGTTCCAACTAGTAAACCAATATATCTGAGCTGCCAACTGTTATCAGTAGCTGTCAGATCGGTGCAAAAGCTCATGTCTCTTTTGTAACTCTCCCTAATAACTTACCATTAACGTGTAACTGTAACTAACACTACCCACAAACCCCAGTTTTCCTTAAATGTAATATTTCTCACTAACTGTAGCTTATACCAGGCGTCTTAATTTCTATATAAAAACTACATCACTAGCAAGAAGTACTATTACGTTTCTTTAATACATTCTTCAGTAACTAAAGCCTTCGTCACTGGTAACCATTTCTTCTCAAACCTGTCCAACTTTTCTTTCTCTTCGTTTTAGACCATCTTAGATGCTTCAGTTCCCCTCAGACTATTCTGCACGGGTCCATAATCTTCAACCACGAACACCTCAGTCTGGTGACGTGTTTCATATGTTTGTTTCCACCAGGCAGTTTTATTTATCTTAGGGGACTTTTGTAATGAAGGGTTCGGTGAAACCCACGTCTAACCCCACTAGTTCAAAGTCTCTCCTCAATCGTCTAGAGGCAGAAAGACCGACAAAGACTACATCACAACATTGAACGAGGTTAACAGTAACTCCGTTATTCCTCAGTAGCTCTTACCATTTCTAAGTAGCCCCAGTTCACCCCAATAGCCTGCAGCTCTGCCCAGTATCCCCCAAGCCCCAGCAGCAGTTCAGGTAGCCCCCAAGGCAGGGAGGGAGGCAGGGTCGGCATTAAGGCGTGAAATCGACTTTTGTGGCCAGTCCTTGAAGGGTGAGTGGTGGAGATGGGAGGTGTGGGGGATAATGGGGCGAGGGGAGGGAAAATTGGAGGAGAGGGGAGGTATACATAGGAAACAGGGAATAGGGGAAGGAGATGAAGGAGATATTAACGCAAAGGAAATGACTGAGGTTAGGAAGTTATGGGGAGAAGACTAAGTGGTTATAAAAAGGAGGAGGAGGAGAGTAGAGTAGTGGATCGAAGGAGATGGGAGTTGCGTAATGGAAGAATATATTGTTGAGAAGTGGAAGGAGAGTAGCAATAAAGAACAGGTGTTAAGAAAAACGAGCGAAAAGAGTGATGAACAGGATGGGAGAAAAAAAATGCTGGTGATGGTATGGATGGCAATGGGGGTTTAGATGATGGAGAGAGAGAGAGAGAGAGAGAGAGAGAGAGAGAGAGAGAGAGAGAGAGAGAGAGAGAGAGAGAGAGAGAGAGAGAGAGAGAGAGAGAGAGAGAGAGAGAGAGAGAGAGAGAGAGAAAGTTTGTTATGGAATGTAACTCAAGATTAGTAGAGTGATGACTCATGTGAAGATTTTATCTATCTATCTATCTATCTGTCTATCTATCTATATAAATATATGTAATCTGGGACAGGAGAAATTGTTAATAGGAGTGAAAAACATGGTGTAACTGAGGCTGTAATAAATTGGTAGTAAATATGAGAACCGAAAATCAGAACAAATGAGAAAGTGTAAGCACAAAAAAAAAAAAAAGTTAATATCTTCAGTCCGAGGACGTGCTTTATATATTTTCTTGCTATATCCAAACGACTCATTTATATTTGGAAAGTCGTAGAAAAGGTGTTTCGTGAATCCTTGTTTGTCAGAAGCTCCTCCTACTCGGAAAAAAACATCGCCTAACTTTAACAATAATTAAGTAGGCTAAATCATGCGTCCTCTGACTGAAGGGGTTAAAAACTAGAGTAGCCTATGGAACACTGAATACATAGTTGATAAAGAAAGGTGACGGCATAGGAGGAAAAACTTTGAGCAAGAAGAGGGGGCTGTGAGGGGAAAGAGCAATATTGTGATGGAACAGACATAACACAGACTGAAAGTGTTAAAGAAGAGACAGGGAAAAATGACTGACTGAAGTAAGGAAGAAAAGGAGGAGCAAAAATGTGGAATGAAACTATGTGAGTGTTGGAAAAATGGAAGGAAAGAATTATAAGAGGTGCGTAACCATCAGTAAGCTTAGAGTTGCTGGAGAGAGGGGGGGAACTGGAGAGAAGAAGAACGAGGGTATTGTAGGGGAACTGCTAGAAAACAAGGTAGGCAGAGCTGTGCATGTGTAGAGGAGATGGGAAAAGGTCAGAGGTGGAGAGCTGTATGGAGTGTTTACCCATTGAATCAGATGATATATTGTACTAAGCTTTTTTAACTACCACCAGACGATGATATTCAACTCTGGGATACCTGTTGGTGGTGAAGGGGTTAGTGAAGCCTTCAAGTACATTCAGTATGACCCTCTTGTTTGAAATACTTCTCAACAGTTAAATAAATCGTTTGGAGATTTTCAGAGATGAACACAAATACATTATCGGAGTGAAAAGGTTTATGACATGAAGCAGGAGAGAGAAGATGAAGAACTGGTGTGAGTAAAGTGGTTTTTGCAATAATGGTATGAGGAGGAGGCAAAGGAGGAGAGTAGTGATGGAATGGGGCTCTCGGCAAAAAGGCATTCCTGATTGGCATGTACGAGTTCATACTATTGTTACCCAGAGCAGTTATGAAATTTTGCAGTAAATTTCAGTCAGGTAGATTTTCTCTAATTTTATGTCCTATAAGAAAGGTAACACTTGTATTACTTGCCTACTTGGTTTGAATACTTTGCTTCGAATTTATGCAATGGCAGATTTATACCAGCTTCAGTATCCTCTACCGCCACCTGGAGGACTGTGTGTGCGTGTGTGTGTGTGTGTAGTAGGTAGGTATGCTTATTTCTAGCGTCGTTCATTTCATCTCTAAATAGTACACCACTGCATTTCGGGTGACCTAAACGCAGCCCTGGATAGTGATCAACTTTCTCCCTAACACCAAACTAAGGCCAGGTCTCCCCTTACCAGGCTAATAATCCTAAGCCCCGCATCATCCCGGCGGTGCATAATTTGTGCCCATTTCAATATATTAAATCTTCCGGGCCCTTGAGAAACTATCAGCCTCGTTCATATACCATCGGGGGAAGGCGACCGCACTCGTGTAGCCTTGTAAGACTCCTATCAGCGAAATTCGGTTCATTAGCGATATGGATATAGTGATCAGCGTCGGCCCCGTACGGTAATTGAGTAGTGGATACCGGTTATTTCGCTATGTTAGGACGGTATGCGGTTATTGCCTTCCCATAGCTCCTGTGGGGTGGCAGTGTGTGCTGTTTATCCCATACAGAGGACCGCCCAGGTTGCACACAATGAGAATAAAATCTTGTATAAGAGTAAACTTAAAGAGGAAGGAGAGTTTTAATCATAAAGAGTAATCACCCAACTTATATTCTAAATTGTACTTGATACTGAATTAGTGTTTGAGTAGTCTTAAAACTTCATAAACTGCACTCACGAGGTATTAGATTTCTGGGGATGAATTATACGTACCGTATACAGTATACACAAGCAGTTTTACTCCACCATTGTTTACTCTCCCTCCTCCCCACCTCTTCTCTCTCTCTCTCTCTCTCTGAAGAAATCTTTCACAATATGAAGTGACACAATAAGTTAAGCTTACGATATTTTTCTCAATAATCAGATTTAACCATACTAAAGGAAGAAGTTGCTTGCATAAATCTGTTTGCCAGTATTGATATATTGACCAAATGCAAAAAAATGTTCCGGCAATAATGTATGTTACTATGACATAAGCTTTCTTTCTAAGCATATCATTCCTTAATACGTGAATATCTGAATAAAAAAAGAACGTTAATACACTAATATGAGTAAACTTAACAAACTGCGAGTAAAACAGGTCTGCGGAAGTGATGTGAGCCCTTAGTATGAAAATGACTATCGCCGTCAATATAATAGAGTGATTGGTTTTCTGCATGACTCAATCCAATTTGCCTGGTGTGTTTTTAGATAATGCCTGATTTTACATGAAGTACAGATTTTTTATTCATGATGACAAATTACTATAAATGCTATATATCTGAGTACTAGAGCTCAACATATTAATAACAGATACAGAACTGTTAGATGAAAAGGCTTCAGGGTCCATCAGTTAGTGCCCTTAGTGTGGTGTGGTGTGGTGTGGTGTGGTGTGGTGTGGTGTGGTGTGGCGTGGCGTGGTGTGGCGTGGCGTGGTGCGGTGTGATGTGGTGTGGTGTGTTTGGTGTGGTATAAGGCCACTCAAGTAGCTAAGTCTACGGAAATGAAGCACCTCGCGTCCGAAAATCTTTAAGAAGTGAAAGGTGGACAATGTCGCTCTAACCGTTTGACTGCTGGGGTTTCTCTCTGTCGTCTGGTGTTACCATATGTAAAATTCCAAGGCATACTATTAGAGGCCAAATGTTTACTCGAGATATTTTTCAGAGCCTTAGACTGCTAATATCTACCTCAGTTGAACTAAGTATTTTGGTATTAGGTTAAATACAATAGCCGAGTGCACTAACCGCAGAGAGAAGGTTAGGCAGAAGGGTGTACAGTTCCCATGTGCTGGTGTTCACTTCCGCTGGCCGGCCCTCCCTCTGTCCCCCTGCCGCTTCACACGACTCCCATTACCTTCACTGCAGGAAAAGCTAATTAACCAATTCCTATGCAAACGGGCGCGTGGGACCACTCCTCAACAAAGACCATGACGACTAAACAGACACTTGCTGGAGAAACAAAGAAAGACAGCTGACTCCCTTCAGATTTTGCTACACTCAAGCTCTTCATACACTCCTCTAATGTATCACAGTATTCAGCCACTATACTCTTCTTCCCTCTGTTACAGTTACACCCACTTTGCGTTATTATTATTATTATTATTATTATTATTATTATTATTATTATTATTATTATTTTTATTATTACTACTACTACTACTACTACTACTATTATTATTATTATTATTATTATTATTAAATTATTACTATCATTTATTTACATTTTTTAGGGGAATCTGCGGGACACTTAACCTGGCCAGAAATCCCGGTTATATGGTTACCATCCAGCGTAGTAAATGGTTTCCTGGGTACAGGAAACCATTTGCTTGTCAGTCGGTGTTGAGACTATAAAGCATCCCTACACTGGGTGAGTGGATAATGGGCGACCCCGCCTACCACGAAGAGAGAGAGAGAGAGAGAGAGAGAGAGAGAGAGAGAGAGAGAGAGAGAGAGAGAGAGAGAGAGAGAGAGAGAGAGAGAGAGAGAGAGAGAGAGAGAGAGAGAGAGAGAGAGAAAGAGAGAGCACCAGAAAATGGGTCTGAACTGGATGCTGTTCTCTGTTGCCTGGAGGAAAACGGGTTATGATATTACTGTCAAGAAACGTAAACCCCTGTCCCGTCCTATCGGCTTGATCGAAACCGTCCTTTATGTAGTTAGGTGAAGCATACCGTAGTCTATGTTCTCTCCTGGCAAACTTAGAAAACACGTAGCCTCTCATACACGTCCCTAATGTGATGCAAAGTGATCTCGTCAAAGCACCCGGAACCCGAACTCTCCCTTCCCCAAAGCAAATACTGGTTACGTAAGGCCTCAGATTCTTACCACAGTAGTTCTAGTCTGACGGGCTTGGAAATAGAGGCTATTTCGAGCGGCAGTCATATTCCTGAGACTTACTTTAATCACTTGCGAGTCGTATTCACCTGCAGTACAGTGATCTGGTAGCTGTAATAGGGATCTGTTGCCTGAAAGGCCATAAGTTCGATTCCAAGCTGGTGTAGGGAACAGTTTAATGTCTGATTTTCGATTTAAAAAAAAGAAAAAAAAAAAGGAAAACATCTTTACTGAATTTTCACATGATCGACTGATAAGCCGTATAAACGCGCCAGTAATATTATACCATTCCTGATTATAACAACTCTAGAATGTACTCGGTATGGGTAGTAAGTATGGATGCTAAAATGGTACTTTGTGAGAATATGGAAACCATTGGAGAACTACTGAGTTTCAAGGGCTAGACTATCAAATCTATGCCCAGGGTCGACACATGCGGATAATTACCAGACCTCTGTTTCATAATTTATACTAAGTTCTGCTCAGGACGATATTTTCTGCGTTGAAGTCCACCAAAGTGTGTGTACGTGAATGATATGTTGTAGAGAATGGATACTACTGCACGGCTAAAGGGATGAAATGAGTGTATGTACTGTACGTGAGTAAGTAAGAAGACATGGCACACAAAAAAGACTGCTTGACTTGAGAGGCATCTGTGTGAGAATGCGAGGTAGTTTTTTTTTTTTTTTTTTTTTTTTTATGCGAGGAAGAAGGAACCAAAGGCCATGAGCCCGCAGTAACAGTTCCCTCCAAGAGAAAAACAAAATACAATAGAGAGCCAAATTCAAGATCCGATCATTTTGAGATGCCTGGACACACTGCGTTTGAAAGACTGGAGATCATAGGCAGGAGGAAATACAGACAGAGGGAGACAGTTCCAGAGCTGACCTGTTGCATGAATGAAAGACTGGGAGTAACGGTTAACTCTTGCATTAGAGAGTTGGACAGAAAAGGGATGAGAGTTTGCTGCCAGACGGGTGCTACGCGCCCGTCGTAGAGGTGGAGGAATGCAAGCAGACAGTTCAGAGGAGCAGTGACCATTAAAGTAGCGATAGAAAAGAGATAAAGATGCAACAGTGCGGCGAAGAGACAGGGGTTGAAGGGAGTCAGTAAGAGGAGGAGAGTTAATGAGACGAAAAGCCTTTGACTCCACCCTATTGAGAAGAGCTGTATGTGGAGAACCTCCCCACACATGAGAGTTGTACTCCACACAGGGGGGGGGGGATAAAACCCGTTTATAGAGTCAACAATTGTGCAGGGGTAAAAAATGAACGAAGTTGGCTTAGCACACCTAACCTCTTGGAAGCAGATTTTACAAGAGATGTAATATGGTCTTTCCAAGATAAGTCCCGAGTGAATGAAACCCCAAGCATGTTCAAGGATGATGCAGGATTAATCTGAATATTATTAAACATTAGTGGGTATACCTGTGGAAGATTTTGTCGGGTTGATAGGTGTAAGAACTGAGTCTTAGAAGCATTAAAGACAACCATATTATTTTTACCCCAGTCAGAGATATGAGCCAAGTCAGACATTAGGTGTGCCATAGCCTCATCCCTTGTTTCTTGAAGTAACTGTTGAGATGGGCGTTGCGGGGAACCGAATGGAAAGGTGAAGGGTGGAGTCATCAGCGTATGAGTGGATAGAGTTAGATGTACAGCTTAGAAGATCATTGATGAATAAAAGGAAGAGAGTTGGTGATAGGACAGAGCCCTGAGGAACACCACTGTTGATAGATCTAGGAGAAGAACGATGGCCGTCTACGACAGCAGCTATAGAACGACCAGAAAGGAAGCTAGCGATGAAGGTACAGATAGAAGGATAGAAACCGTAGGAGGGCAGTTTGGAAATTAAAGATTTATGCCAGACTCGATCGAAAGCCTTTGAGATGTCAAGTGCAATGGCAAAGCTTTCGCCAAAGTCCCGAAAGGAGGATGACCAGGAGTCTGAAAGGTAGGTGAGAAGATAGCCAGTGGAGCGTCCCTGACGGAACCCATACTGACGATCGGAAAGAAGGTTGTGATAGGAAAAGATGCCTTAAAATTTTTTTATTAAGAATTGACTCGAAAACTTTTGAAATACAGGACGTTAAAGCAATTGGACGATAGTTGGAGGGTTGGGAGTGGTCACCCTTCTTTGGGACTGGCTGAATGAGAGCAAACTTCCAGCAAGAAGGAAAGGTACAAGTTGACAGACAAAGGCGAAATAGTTTGCCTAGGCAGGGTGTAAGCACAGAAGCACAGTTTTTGAGAACAACAGGAGGGACCCCATCAGGCCCATATGCCTTGTTAGTACTGAGGCCAGTAATGGCAGAAAATACATCAACTGAAGAAATTTTAATGTCAGCCATGAGGAAGTCAGAGGGGGAAGTGATGGAGGAACAGCACCGGAATCGTCTAAGGTGGAATTGGAGGAGAAAGTCTGTGCAAAGAGATCTGCTTTATCAGTAGAAGAAATAGCTACAGAACCATCAGAGTAGAAAAAGAGGAGGGAAGGATGATGAGGTAAAGTTGTTAGAAAGATTTTTGGCAAGGTGCCAGAAGGAGTGGAAGAATTCGAGTTGGAGAGTTGAGAGCATTTAGTATGGATGAAATTATTTTTAGTAGAGCGAAGAACAGACTTAGCACGATTCCGGGCAGAAACGTAAAGATTATGTGATTCAGGGGTGGGTTGGCTCCGGTACCTTTTGTAGGCCTTCTCCTTGTTGCGGACAGCATTAGAACAAGCGTGATTAAACCAAGGGTTTCTTGCGTTAGTCAAAGGATATGAGAAAGGAATGTATGCTTCCATGCCCGAGAGAATAACCTCCGTAATGCGCAAGGCACACTCAGATGGCTCACGGCCATGGAAGCAATAATCATTCCAGGGAAAATCAAAGAAGTACTGCCTGAGGGCCTCCCAGTCCGCAGCTCCAAAATGCCAGAGACGACGTTTCCCTGGAGGGTCCGCAGGCCGTACTGGAGCGATAGGACAGGTTAAGGTAATAAGGTTGTGATCGGAGGAGCCCAACGGAGAGAAAAGATTAACAGAGTAAGCTGAAGGATTAGTTGTGAGGAAGAGGTCAAGTATGTTGGAGCTCTCTCCAAGGCTGTCAGGGATACGGGTAGGGTGCTGTACAAGCTGCTCTAGGTCATTAAGGATAGAAAAGATGTAGGCTTGTTCACCAGGTGGATCCGTGAAAGGAGAGGAGAGCCAAAGGTGGTGGTGAACATTGAAATCTCCAAGAATGGAGATTTCAGAGAAAGGAGAAATGGACAGAATGTGTTCCATCGTAGAAGTAAGATAGTCGAAGAATTTTTGATAGTCAGTAGAATTAGGGGATAAGTAAACAGCACAGATATATTTAGTCAGAGAATGACAGGAAAGCCGAAGCCAGAGAGTGGAGAATTCAGAAGAATCAAGTTCAGGAACACGAGAGCAAGATAAGTCGTTGCGTATGTATACACAACAGCCACCTTTGGCTTTGAAATGAGTATAGAAAAAGTAGGAGGATACAGAAAAGGGTTTGCTGTCAGTTGCCTCAGACAGCTGAGTCTCCGTTAGAAAAAGAAGGTGAGGTTTAGAGGAGGAGAGGTGGTGCTCAGCAGAGCGAAAGTTAGATGAAAGGCCGCGAATGTTGCAGAAATGAAGAAGAAGAGAGTCAGACAGTGGTTCCAGGCACCTCGAGTCGTCACCGGGAGAGGGGCAGATGGCGGGGGCATTTATGGTCCCCCCCCCTGGGGACTCCGAGGCTAGGTGAATTGACGCCATTTTGGTAAATTTTGAATAGGAAGTGTAGTGTGTACTGTGCATGTAGTTTGGTGAAGATAGATAGAGAAATTTGTACTGGAGAGCATGCTGGCAAAATAATTGATGGTGGATATAATGGATCCATGGAAGTATAAACATATGGAAAATACTCTGTTAAGCATAATGTATCAAGAGTTTTCGGCCTACTTCAGGCCAATGTCAGCATGACTAAAAGCAAATATTATAACCATGTAAATCCAACTAAAGCAAAGAGATGCCTCCACCCAGTTAGAAGGCTTAAACAGAAACGCCACGGCCCTCTCATTGGAAAAAAAAAAAAAAAAAAAAAAAAACTTTCTCAGCCCCCAGCTGAAAGAATGAAACCAAATCATCCTTAATGTACAAACACTTTAATCAAAACCCCCCATAGTGACTCAGCAAAACCAAATCAACCTGTATGTCCAAAGATTCAATTATGAATTATCAGCTACATGGACTTCAGGTCTATACTTTTCTATTAAATAATTTTTCTCCAGGTAATGCGTCATATGCATTGTTGAATTTTGTTAGCACATGAAAATCATTATAAGAAAAGGGGTGGTCATTAGTTAATGTGTGCTCTCTAATAGCTGTAAATGACATCTGAAGCAAGTATTGTCTTGTTCTGTAGCTCTTTCCCATGTATTTAGATGATATCTGAGAGTTTAAGGATTTTGTATAAATGAATGCAGACCATGCAGAAGAAGAGAGGTGGTACACTAGCAAGTAACAGATGAAGAAAAGTATAAAGAAGAAGGAGGATTCCGCAGCAAAGTAACAAAATTAATGAGGACTTGGGGGAGCAAGAGAGACGCAAAACAAAAAAGTAATGAATGGATAACAAAAAAGATGACGGTGGGTTTAGAAACAATGTAACTGAAAAGAATCGTTGCGAGAGATGTTTAGTAGTAAAAGTTGAGGAAATAATGAGGGAAGAACAGCAGTGAGACAGATATGATGGAAATAGTAGAGAGGAAGAAGAAAAACTTGGAGAGAGGTCAAAAATAAAAAAAATGAAATAAAATGTGGAAGGAGGGAGAGTAACAAGGGAGAAATAGTTGAAGCAAACACAGAACAAGGAGAAGAGAGGAGGGCTCAGTAGCTTAAACTGGGAAAAAAATAATGGAGAGGAGAAGAGTACAGAGAAAGAACAGGAGCAGCGGGAGTCGGCGGAAGATTAACCCCTGATGATTTGCTGTGATCAGTTCTTGCTGCCCCTAAACGCTTTCTTTCAGCTTGAGAAAGGCGAATCAAAATGAAGGGATTAATGAGGGCTAATCCAACAACTCCAGTTCGAACTCTCTCCTAAGCTGAAGGTAATAGTCTGTACATGGCAAGGAAAAGCTGAAAGATGTCATTATATGAAGAGGTTAACTCCTGCAACACCGAGTTTCTTTTTGATTTTTAAAAATTTATTCTTGCTTCATTCAGACAATTTTATTCAGCTTTAGAGAGACTTTTATAGGGGTGGGGAGACAGTGACTTAATTAATCTCTTCCCTTTTAGGGACTTTCCTGTCAGCCGTATATAATCTTTAAGTTGCCATACGTATAAAACATAAAAGAGGCCATCGTGTTCAAGGAGATAACGAAGACCCACAATATTCAGAGACACGGGAGGATTTGAAAACCGAGGCTCCTTACCAACTACGGTCCACTCTCCTATTGTTGAAGGGGGAAAAAAAAAAACGCCCTCGCATTCCTAAGTAAGTGGCGGGCGTTTAACATACAAATGCTCTGATCAGGGCCAATGAAGAGTGCCGTGTGTCTTTGCTGTATTACACCTCAGCCCGCAATCATCGTATTCCCCAGGCAGACTTTAATATCAGGCTACACGAAGGAGAATTGCTCTGTCTGCTACCCACTGTTCGACTCTTTTCCTTTTCCCTCCTATTCTTTGCTCCGCACTTCCTCGCTTTCTAACCATTACTGCTGTTTGCTCTTCCTGCCTCGCCCTTCTTTCCCCCGACCTCTTTACCCCTCTGCCTCCCCTTCTTTCCCGTTCCATATTTCTATTTAGGCTCCTCTTTCTTCTCCATCAGTTTTTCTCTCGCTTCCTCCGTGTGTGTCCTTCTGTCTCACTCCCTTTCTCCCTGTTCCCCTCTTTTACCCCCTGTTTCTGTTTCTCCACCTTCGCCCTTGTTTCCCTTTTTCTTCCTCTTCTTTTGTCAGTCATTAGTCTTCTGTTCCTTTTATCCTGTTGTTTCGTTTCTCTTCTCCTCCCCGTTTCTCTGTCTTTGCCTCTTCATCTCTTCCCTCCACTAGGTTTTCCTTTCTTTATCTCTCTTTTACCTTTCCTTTGCTTTCTCTCTCTCTCTTCCTCTCCTTTGTTTCCCCGTCTCTGCCACTTCCTCTCCCGTCTGTCTCTCTCATTCTGCCTGTTCATCCCTGCCTCTCCCTCTCTTCCTCACGTTTCTGTTTCTAACTCTATGGCTAACGGTCTCTGCATCTTCCTGTCTGTCTCTCCATATCTGCCACTCCGTCTCGATCTTCTCGTTTCTGCCTCTCCTTTCCTGTATCTCATTCTCTGCCTCTTCTCTGTTACTGCTTCTCTGCTTAGCTGTCCCTACTTTTTTCTACTCTCCCTCCCCATCTGTGCCTCTCCTCTGCTTCAATGTCTGTCAGTTCTTACATCTTCCTCTTTGTATGACTTTCTTTGCTTCTCTTTCTCTGCCTCGCCGTCTCTGGCTCTCCGTCATTCCTCCTCTCTGAGTGCCTCCACTGCTGAGGCTATCGCTTCTGCCTTCTAATGGCTGATTACTTCTGTCTAATTTTTACTTGCATTTTTTCCCCATTGGTCTTATTCCACGCATGAGCACTCCTGATTCTCTCCATGTCTCTCTCAGGTTTATTTTTTCCCTCCCCACACTTCAGTCCAGAAAAAGGATTTAGTTCTCAACAATTACTAAACCAGGACAGAAAACATATTGTTCTTTCTCTGTGTATGAGTATTTGTATTAAGTTCACCTTGTCTCTTTGAAAGAATATGTGTTGGAATATTATACTACATTTTCCTCACCACAAGGGGGGTAGTGCTACAAGTATCAATGCTCTCTCGCTCCTACGACACAAGGCTGACTCAGGCATCTAGGACTCACTTACGTCTGGGGAGGGTTGCTTTTGCTAAAACTGAAGACTAGAGGTGTCCTGAGAAGCTTAAGATGCTCACATAATTCGCGTAAGTATGAATCAACCAGCAGAAAGTGTGAAGGGAGGAGGAGGTAAGAGGTAGGAAAGTAGAGGAAGGACAAAGGGAAAGAAAGAAGGAAAGAGAAGATATAATAGTGAAGTGGAAGGTTGACGAAGAAGAGAGAAGAAAATAATGATGAAAATACAAATACTCGGAGTAAGAGGAATTCAGTGACTCCCCAGTATTATAGGAGTTCGATTTTATGTGTGAAAGTTTTGAGTAACGAGTTGATAAGGACCAAAAAACTTGATGTATAAAGAATGCTTTTTTTGTACCCGTAAGTCAAGAAGAACGGCTTGGAAGTGAAAGGTTGGGCTCGCAAGCACACGCACACGCACACGCGCACACGCACACGCGCACACACACACACACACACACACACACACACACACACACACACACACACACGAAGAGAGAGAGAGAGAGAGAGAGAGAGAGAGAGAGAGAGAGAGAGAGAGAGAGAGAGAGAGAGAGAGAGAGAGAGAGAGAGAGAGAGAGAGAGAGAGAGAGAGGTTTTATCTCCCTCGTGGTGGGAAAAATGTTAGCATTCACTTCCAGCTGACACCAGACAGTTTAATTCAACTGTGAGTAAGCAGATGAAGCTGAGTGTTAATTATGTTAGCATTAAAAATCTCGTGGTCGCTGGATTTCTTATATTTCTGCATTAGCTAACACAATACAGTTTTATTAGTCAAAAACTGAGTCATAAAAGCCTATAAAAAACGAGCGGTGTGTTGTGATTGGGGTTTTGTAGCAGTGACGTGACGTGTAACCAAGGGCTTTGTGTAATATAAATCTTGTCTACAGTTAGATGTTAGATAACCCTGCGAATTACCAGAAACCCGAATAAAGATATATTTCTTTAATGCTAGGGTATTTAATATTTGCAAATGAAACAGTCAGCGTGATATAGTATGTGGCAAAGGACGCGACAACAGTACTCAGCTGACAGTGAGCAGTCGTCTCTACAAGTGATTCTGTATTTACAGATATAAGATCATGGATCCAAGTTTTAAAATGCTCCAGTCAATCAGTGTAATTGACCCGTGCACTCATTGTTTTCTTTGATTATCGATTGTTAATTCTTTATATCTTATACAATTGTGATAGTAACAAATTTCGCCTAAAATGTGTTTCCTTCAGTGATTAAATAATATGTGCTTTGAACATTAATAGAATTAACTGAAAATATGTTCCAAACTAGTTAACCGAAATTGTTGATAATCTATTAGATTAAAAGAATAAAAGTGGACTATGGAATGTGCATACGAATAACAGGAAGTGCGACTGAGGAGAAGGTTTGCCTGCGCCTGTACCCAATGATTGTACTTAACGAATACATGCTTACATAAGTACTGATATTATTGACGCCATTTCTAGTTTAAACTCTGATGTTTGTGAGCAAGCAACCGAGCTGGGTATCGAAATTAGCATTGCCAAGAAATGGTTTACATTGCCAAAGTGTGCTACTGTTTAATGAGATATGAACCACTCTTTTCTGACAGGAGGAAGGAGGAAAGGCATAAAGTTCCGATGAAGTTACAGAGATCCCTTTATTTTCATGGGGACTGGTGGAGCTGGTAGAGATAAGGATGGACAGAGAGAAGGAATATGGCAAGTGGACGTATAGAAGATATAAAGTTTAGCAAAAGTTACGGACCGTTCTCTCGCCCTGCGTTAGTTGGTGGACCAAGCAGAGGGAGAAAGATGGTTTGTGGCAAATGAGTGTATAGAAGGCATAATGCCGAGCTACATAAATTCATGGATAGTTATTCCCTCTTGTGAAAGTCAGTAGAGGTAACGAAAGAAGTGATGGCGAATTATGACAAGTATAGAACGAAGGTAGATAAGTTGCAGATATCTTTTTGTTCCCTTAAATGTTGGTGGAGCAAGCAGAGGTCAGGAGGAAACGTAGACGGATTATGGGAAATGGATGCATAGAAGTCACAAAGATTAGGTAATGTTACGTATGTGATTTTCTTCTTGTGGAAGCTAGTGTAGCAAATTGATGCATACAAAACATAACTACACCTATAACTTTCAGACATCCTTTTGCTCCCGTGGAAGTTGGCTGCGCAAGTAGAGATCAGGAGGGACTGGGAGGCGGGTGTAAATTGCCGTGCTCCCCCACTCGTTACATTTGCAAGAAGTAAAGTATGATTATTGTGCTTCACCCCCGACGCCCTAGCGGAAAATTAAGCTAAAGTGGTGGGGGCATCTGCATGTTCGCCTTATCCCATTCCTTCTCTCAATTTCTTCGCATTTACCTCTATCCTTTTTCAGTTTTTAAGCGTGGAATTACAGTGATAACAGCGTGTGTTTTTCTTTCATCTCATCAACTGGGGTTCATAAGGGTAGCTGGCCCTGCACACATTCACAACAATTATCTATTTTCTAATTTCTTCTTGCTGCACTCAGATGGCTATTAAACTCAGAACAGATCTGTCATTCGAAGGGTGGTAAAAGGAAATGTTGGATTATCTCATGGTTGTGTCTTCTTCAGTATATATAACCACAGCTAAGGCTCGTAATATCGTCAGTTAAGGAAGCTCCCTAACACCTATTCTATATGAGTGGGTTAAAGAAGCTCCCTAACATCTCTTCCTTAGCCATTTATTTTTGGAGATGGATGATTAATATCCTTCTGTACGCCATTTATGCTGTGTATAGCGAAACTGGAAGGACATCAAAGAGGACAGTAAGGCGTAATAAACAAAAATCAGGGGCTTAGGAAAAGGTGTTAGGGAATTTCATCAATCAACGAGAATACTGGCCAAAATCCGAAGAGCAAAAGAGGGCTAAAAATTTTCTATATTGGCCCTTTTCTGGTAGGAAGAACTCTACCGTCCTGAAAGGGTGATAAATGCCACGGCAGCACATTAACTATCTGATAGTCAACTGTACACCTCGTACTTAATGCAGGCTGACGCTGGGTGATTTTGTTTGGCTCAGAGTAACCCACCTAAGCCAAACGTGTATAATATTATCTCGATTAACTTTGTCTATGTTCTGTATTTTGATGTCTTTAGGTTGACGGCAGGCGATTTTACTCAGTGGGCGAGAACCAACCGCAGCCTGAGTTTCCCCTCTACACCACAACAACGCCATTTTATATCTTGGTCTCGCTACCTTCAGACAGTTTCAGTCAACTGAGGAGAGGCTCTTCAAACTGCTCGTGTGAGACATAGGCCTGTATTTCGGCCGGTTTAGGAAGCTCCCTGACAATTTTTTCCTGTGCGATTTATTCTGCTTATTATACCTTACTGCCCTATTCTGTGTTATATAAATCCTTCAAACATAATCATTCTTTGCGTAAATAACGTACAAAAGGATAGTAACCTGCCATATCCAAAAATGAATTGCTAATTGACAGATGCAAGGGATCCGACAAGAATACAAACCAAACCACGACGTATTCCATACAGGACGTCGTTGTAAAGCTGAAGGAATTATCTGAAAATGGCAGGAATAAACAATAAATGCATAAATAAATAAATAAATAAATTGAAGTAACCGAGAGCGAAGGGTTTTCCATATCACAAAACTAACATCTTTTCATTTCGCTCTTGTTTTTTTTTTTTTTTTATGCGAGGAAGAAGGAACCAAAGGCCATGGCCCGCAGTAACAGTTCCCTCCAAGAGAAAAACAAAATACAATAGAGAGCCAAATTCAAGATCCGATCATTTTGAGATGCCTGGACACACTGCGTTTGAAAGACTGGAGATCATAGGCAGCAGGAAATACAGATAGAGGGAGACAGTTCCAGAGCTGACCTGTTGCATAAATGAAAGACTGGGAGTAACGGTTAACTCTTGCATTAGAGAGTTGGACAGAAAAGGGATGAGAGTTTGCTGCCAGACGGGTGCTACGCGCCCGTCGTAGAGGTGGAGGAATGCAAGCAGACAGTTCAGAGGAGCAGTGACCATTAAAGTAGCGATAGAAAAGAGATAAAGATGCAACAGTGCGGCGAAGAGACAGAGGTTGAAGGGAGTCAGTAAGAGGAGGAGAGTTAATGAGACGAAAAGTCTTTGACTCCACCCTATTGAGAAGAGCTGTATGTGGGGAGCCTCCCCACACATGAGAGTTGTACTCCACACAGGGGCGGATAAAACCCCTGTATAGAGTCAACAATTGTGCAGGGGTAAAGAAAGAGCACACCCAATCTCTTGGAAGCAGATTTTACAAGAGATGTAATATGGTCTTTCCAAGATAAGTCCCGAGTAAATGAAACCCCAAGCATGTTCAAGGATGATGCAGGATTAAGCTGAATATTATTAAACATTAATGGGTATACCTGTGGAAGATTTTGTCGGGTTGATAGGTGTAAGAACTGAGTCTTAGATGCATTAAAGACAACCATATTATTTTTACCCCAGTCAGAGATACGAGCCAAGTCAGACATTAGGTGTGCCACAGCCTCATCCCTTGTTTCTTGAAGTAACTGTTGAGATGGGCGTTGCGGGAACCGAATGGAAAGGTGTTACTGCCAGATGATTTCATTCAACTACACACACACACACACACACACACACACACACACACACACACACACACACACACACACACACACACACACCCTCCTCACCACCCTTGTACAACAACCACTTTTCCACTCCTATCCCACATCTTCATATCAACAAATCTCCACTCCCCTACCTCCATAACTCACACATTTCACACACCCGCAGCACTTATCCTCACAGCACAACCAGGCACCTCCACACCCCCTGCCATTTACAACCCCACATCAACAAACATCAAACCTCAAATCTCGTCCCATACGTTACAGTGGAGCAGAAAATTGCCGCGATTACCAAGTGTGGGTGTAATTTGCCCTGTTATTCTTAAAGCATATGTCCTAATTTATCTGGTGCACCTTAAATGACTGGGTAATCCCTTGTCTCAGTTAGGCTACTTATTTTCATTTCCATCATCAGCTACAAGTTTTGCCAAGTTTGTAAGTGGATGTAAGAGTTCCTGTGAGTGTGTATGTGTGGGTGTCTGTCTGGGGGTCAGTGGGTATAAGGGTGTCTGTGGGTAGGTATTTTATGGATTGTTGAGTGGGTGTATGCCAAAATTGTAACTGGGTGTGTGGGTTGCAAATGCGTATAGATGTGTGTGTGTGTGTGTGTGTGTGTGTGTGTGTGTGTGTGTGTGTTTGTGTGTGTGTGTGTGTGTGTTTTAAGATTTCTGCCTCTTCACTGTTTTTTTCTGCTCTGCCACGGTCAAAAGGTGCATAGATTACGAAGCGCAGACTGGGGAATTCCGGCCAGTGAGTGCCGAGTTCCGGAGTAAGGTAGGTCAATACTGGAGTGGCCACGGAAGATGAGCAGGTAAACACGGAGAGAGTTAAGTGATAAGTAGAGGAAGTGGGGTAATACTGAAGGAAACATGGGTATTACAGAGGACAGGATAATAAGCTAACACTCCACACAAACAGAAAGCACAAGAAGGTACAGATTCTAAACTCTTCCATTGCGGCGGAGTATTATATATATCGTTTCGTCTTCCATGACATGATTTTGTTTTTACCTAAAAGGGGACGTCTTAAAATGGAGGAGATAATGATGGCTATATTATCTAACCCCCTCAATTCAAAACATCTCTTCTAAGCTGAGAGAAACTGTCTGGAAATAGTAACAACAGTGTTTTACATATGTTATCGTAGTGAATGCATCAATAAAATAGACGGGAGGAAATGAAAGCAATATGGGACACCGACTCAGGGCCACTCTATTTAGTGAGGATATTTTATGGAAAAAGTCACAAGAAAAATAATAAAAAGTAAGGAGTTAATTCTAATGCTTTTTAATACTGGTAAATGATGGTAGAATGAAGGTAAGACACAAAGAGGCTGGAACAAAGTTTGCTGTGCTGATTGTATGAAAAGAATGTATACAGAGATGGGAAGGTGATTTTTTTGATATAAGGAGACAAAAGGTGCGATGGAACTGAGACTCATATGCATTCCACCTCTTAGGTCCATGTTACTTTAATAGAGATGAGAAAAACTTGCGATTCTAAGCAATGTGTCATTAATAAGGCATAACATATGCGTCCGGTAGCTGCGGCATTATGAGTTTCTTTCAGGCAAGAGAAAATAATAATAATAATAATAATGATAATAATAATAATAATAATAATATGTACTGAGTTTTAGTGTAGAGTTGGGTAATTTGAAGCCCAAACGTCTGCTACTTGCTGCTCGTGTTTTTTTGTTTCTGAAGACCTATCTAGATAATGTAGTATCAACACACCCTTTTATTGTTAGCCATGTGAGTATGGTTTGATATCTGTACTCATGGTCATACATACAATTTCTCCCAATACCCCAGTCTTCAGAATTTGCGTCCATGCATGAAGGTGAAGGGCTACACGAGCAGTAAGTAATTGAATCTCAGCTTGAGGCTCAAACCCTCTTCTCTGGCAGGTTTATACTAAAGCAATACCTTGTTTGTTTCCTTCTGTTTCCTTTGTTACTAAAGTTTACTTGATGTTCTCAAAAATATAATGATAAAAATAAGACCTATTTCCTCTCTAATCTCTGTAGACGTTATTATATGTAAATTGCTTAGCTTCAACAGGGCAATAACAAGCTTATATAGGTTATCGACAGGAGAGATAAGTAGAAGTGTAATATTCGATGCTCAGTATGCATTACCGCACACTGTGAACGCGTAAACAGTGTGGTGTGAAGTTCACGAAGTCACCTATCACTCTGAAGTGCCAATTTTGAGAACGAATTTCCACTGGTAACAATGCATAATAGTAAAGAACATGAAGCCAATGCCAGAGTAAATTGAACAGGAGGGAATGAAGGCAGATAGCAAGGTGTAATAAGTAAGGCAGACAGTTTCAGCTCGAGTGGCTCCAGTGGCGAAATAAACGGTGGAGGGTGAGAATCTGCCACCACCAAGACTTGCGAATCCAACTAATAATCCGATCGCAATCATCGATAATGTTTGGGAGTAAACGAAAGAAAACTAGCTTTCTCGCTCTGTTTAATACATTGGAAGTTATCACTGCCTCGATTCCTTAATGTATCGTTCAGTTCCTCAATTTAGCGTCATGTTCACTGGATTATATAGCGTCATTAATATACATTACGACATGAAAAGATTTACCTATGGGTGGTTTCTTTTAGAGAGACTATAAGTAGTATGATTAGTTATATTACCAATTATATGTTACAGGAAATTATCCTCATGTCATCTTTTATGTGGGAAAATGGACTGGGATGATACAGATAACGGAATTTGAATAAGTATGCTGCTGATGCTTAGTCTGTACGATATCTCCTAAATTTCTCCCAGCTTGCGTGAGGTGTACATTTCTAACTCAGTGTGAGCCGTGTCTTGTGAATATTATGCAACGTACAGCCTCTTACCTCAGCACAGCCCACCTCACTCCAGCAGGTGCAAGAGTCAGCATGAGGGCAGGGTGTGTGTGCAGAGCGGGAGTGGTGTTTAGTGTCTTTACGGGTGTCAGTCAGGAGAGCCAGCGGGAGGGTAGGCCATTATCTGGACAATGCAAAACCATTTCTTTTTCCTCCAAGTGTGATGAGAACCTAACTCTACGAATTACAATGTTTCTTTATTTTATAGATCTGTAAGTGGCTAATTTTGTTAATCCAGTCAGCACAAGGACGTCGTTTCTATTTCATTCTTGTTACTTCCAGACGAATTTATTTACCGTAGGAAAGAGCTCTTAGTAATAAAATGGCCACTAGAGACTATTTCTGTCCCCTCTACCTCGAAATGTTAACTGTAAGATGAGTAAAATCTGGGGGTAACAAGAATTCAGTTGCAAAGAAATTACCGTACTGGAAAGATGACTAGAATGACGTGATGAATTGCACTGTCCTGGCAGATTTTTACGTGTGTTAGTACGTGAAAGTTCAAATAAATCGAGGAATGCGGATGAGTGCACACGTGTCTGTGGCTGTCAGTAGTTTCCCAGTGAGACGCGGTGGGTTTAGCAAGACGCTTGATCATGTGCATATGCAACATTGTGCAAGGATGACAGCACACGCCACCTTCTCCACTCTCTCCCACATCTTACCTGACGCGCACCCACCAAACGTCCTCTCCTGCCACCCTCACAAAGCTGGCCTTGATATCAAATAACATCTGACGTTGTAGTATAAGCGAGGTCCGACCACAAAAGCAATGACTGCGCAGCTATAGAAACTTAAGCAATATCTGGTAACATTTGTCATATTCAGTTTCCATTACTAAGTTATCTATATATGAATCACACCAATTTTCATTTGTTTCTGTTTTTGGTAAGATAAGTTAGTGGGAGTGAGAAGGGGATAAACCAGAATCCAGGTATGCTGGGACAAATTTGATGTTTACATTTTCAGGCAATAAAGTGAGAGTGGTAAATTGCTTCCTAGAGGAAAACTAGAGATGAGCTAAGTAAACACACACACACACACACACACACACACACACACACACACACACACACACACACACACACACACACACACACACACACACACACACACACACACACACACACACACACACACACACACACACACACACACACACACACACACACACACACACACACACACACACACACACACACACACACACACACACACACACACACACACACACACACACACACACACACACACACACACATTTGGAAGAGCGCGTGGAGCACCAGATTCCTATGTACTCAGGCAGGAAGATGAGCCAAGGACTTCCAGGAAAACTGTTTGGTTAAGAAATGGTTTTGAATCTTTACAGACATATTGTTAATGATATCGTCTTTTACGTAGTCATGGTTCTTGTGTTTCATAACTTTAGTACTCATAGTTATGATTAGTTCATGGACGAGATAAATTTTGAATTGTATTTCAGATAACGCCAGACAGTGGTCTTCAGCTGAGAGTGAGACGAAGACGCTGAGAGTGAGACCAAGACCCTGGGAATACTGATACTTTCACTAATACTCCTCTCATGGTCAAGACAGGTATTCTATTCCAGCTAAGGCCATGTGATATTTTTCAGCTGAGAGTGAGTCACTGCAGCCTGAAACTGTTAATGAGCTACTTACAGGAATGACATAAGCGGCGGCAGTCGTAGGAATGAGTAAGAAAAGCGATCTTGGTGAAAACTGGCTTTAGGAACGCTAGCTACAGTGGTAAATCTACTGGAGAGCTAGTTCGGAGCCCCAGTGAAACCATATACAGCTAGGGTAGTTGATGTAGCTGAATTGACTGAGACTAACGATAATGAAGAGTTGAAGTGTGACATCACGTAACCATGACAATCATGTGCTGGTTCAAAACAAACAGCAGACGACGCCGTTTGTCTCCTTACAGCAAAGCAAAAGGGTTTAATGCTCGTTAAAAATTATTCACGGATTTGTTACAGGCTTTAATGACCGATAGGCAGCTTTGAAACATTTTTTTTCCTTCCAAGGGGATGAAAAAGAAGTAAAACGTAGGAAAAGCTAACAAAAATTTTCCTGCTGATGAAAGTGGGAGAACAAAGACATAAGAAAACTTGTTTAGGATAATATTACATCACTAGAGTAAGGGAAGGTTGGTATATGAATACATTTATAGTAGCTTTCAACTTAAATACTGATTTCCTTCTCCCAGAGGAAACGAACAAAAGACGATGTTGCAAAAGCATCAAAGTCGGATGTTTATTTAGAACCAGCAGATCGTTGCCATGGTAACGTGATGTGATCACTTCGGCTCTGTTACTACCTTCTCTACATGAATGACAGTTATATCCAACAGTAGTAGTAGTAGTAGTAGTAGTAGTAGTAGTAGTAGTAGTAGTAGAACCAGTAGCAGTTATAATAATAGTAATACTAGTAGCAGTGGTAGTAGCAGCAGTAATGATAGAAGCATCCGAGGTAACAGAGGTGGTAGTTGTGGTGATGGTGAGGAGCGACAGTCCTTGATGCAAGCGTGGATTATAGAGCTGAAAGTTGATCACCGTGAAATTGAGGCAAGCAGATCACTGCTATCGGGAGAATAAGTTATGGTGAGCATAATATCACTTTATGTTGAATATAACAGTGATTACTAGTATATGAGTATATACGTGTCATCACTCGGGAATGTGTGTGTGTGTGTGTGTGTGTGTGTGTGTGTCCGTCCATCCATCCATCCGTCCGTCCGTGTGTGTGTGTGTGTGTGTGTGTGTGTGTGTGTGTGTGTGTGTGTGTGTGTGTGTGTGTGTGTGTGTGTGTGTGTGTGTGTGTGTGTGGTCTGGGGGCCTATCATTGACTGTTCATAGAGTGGGAGGAATCAGTGGATGTGAAATCACAGGTGTCGGTGCCTCTCACTGGTTGGTTAAGACAGCTGGTGGAAATTTGGGAGATGTCACAAGCTTCGACGCCTCTCACTGGCTATGAGCTTCTCGGGAAGAGACAATGCCGCAATGATGACTCAGGAATTGTTCATATACAGAGGCACTACAACTTATATAGTGTTTGACGATAGAAGTATGATAGTAGCCACGAAATGCGATGAAAAGAAGCTAGACCTAAAACATTCCCATATTCTGCCACTGGGATGCTAAAAAAGATGAAAAAGTAAAAAAAAAAAAATAGATTCTTTGGACAAGCTACAATAACTGGACGGGTGAAGCGTTAAGGTTCATTTTCCTCCACAAATTTCATTGAAAAGTGGGAAGAATGATCGTAATATCAACAAATAGTAATTTTATATTCTGATAGTTTTCGAAACTGTTCTCACTGAAGATTTTTCTTTTATTATTTGACAAATCTGAAAAAATAAAAGAAATACGTTTCTTCATCCTGATGTCAAACTGAAATATTATTTTTCCTTCTTCTGCTTCTGGGATTAAGACACCTTTCAGAGTCTTGCCAAGACCTACAAGGTAAAAAAAACAAACATTTTGTGATTATGTATCGTAATGAAAAACGAAGGAAATTACTAATATACTCGTACGTATGCAAGAGAATATTAGAAAAATTATCACATATTAAAAACAAAAAGGAACACTCACAGTGTAACCCCCTTGACTATCAACAACCCCAAAGGCCAAAAATTTCACAGTGCCTTGTAACCTTGATCTTCCACCGATTACTACATAACTAGGCCTATCTATCTATCTATCTATATTTATGCAACTCAGGAAAGGTGCCTCCTTCAGAAAAGGTTTGTGAAGACTTTATCTATCCCCTCCAGTTTGAAAAGTCTATCCTGAGCTGAACAAAATCGTCAGACGTCACGCATATAGTGAAAATGACGCCCCCTGGTTCAGCGCTAAAAAAAAAAAAAAAAAAAAAAAAAAAAAAAAGGAAACGACCAAAAAAACTATCTCAAATTTTATCTCATATCATCTTCATCTACATGTATCTCTGTCTGTGGAAATATCTGTGCACCAATAGAACAGTTTTGAATAATGAAATCCTTGTATTTTCTATAGTTCTTTTCATGCTTGGTTATCGAACGAATAATAGCATGTTTGGACACATCACTGCTTTTACGAGGACAAGAATAGTCTCCAAGGAGGTCATTTATCACAACTCGGTAAAGTAACCAAATACAACACGTCTTGCATTTTGGTTACTGTGAAAACAGCGAAGGGAGCAACATCATGCAGCAAAAAGTATGATAAGGTAGATGCCAGCAGCATGATATTTACGTTCAATTTCTTTAGTCTCTGGACCGAGGAGCAATAGATTTTCTACATAATCATATTTTATGGTACTCCCAAGAGGTTTAATGCTTTAGCCTTTTTTGTATAACATTATCTAGCGTCAATAATTACTGTTCGCTGATATTAACAACCTAATCTACAATCGTTGAAGGCCCCCTACTGATGACCTGAACTATGAATGGGAGCTTAAATCAGCGTTAAGATCCCGCCTTCCATTATTATCTCACTTAGAATTAACTCCCAGCCAAAGCAAAATAGAATAGCCGTAAGTAAGTGCTATTAGATTATTATGGCCGGGAGATTATAAGCTCGTTCAAATCCGCATGAAGCAATCTTAAATAAATTTCTATAATTGCAGTACATGACTGGAGAGATAGCACCATCCATTTAACGGGCAGATCACAGCTAACCCGCTCTGTCATATAAAACAGCCGTGAGGTGTGTTTTGGTCATCACATCGCACTGCGGGGATAGTCAGGAGCTGCTTGGACGGGGGAAAAGAGCGAAGAGTGGAGAGATTTTGTGAATGTGTGATAAGGATGGTGTGTTACGAAGTTTGGGAGAGGAATGGGCTGGAAGGAAGATGAGTAATGTTGTAGGACTGTGAGGGGATATTTGGAAGCTTAAGCAAAAGAAAGCTTAGTCAGTCACTAGATGCATCGGGAAATACCGAAAAAGATCTGATCGCACATATTATTGACAGCAAGGCAAGTATATTCTTTAATGCAAAATAGAAAGAACGAAAGGACTGAAGCAAGCAAAAAGTTGTTCCTTCCAAGAAAGAAGTCAACAAAAGAGGGGCAAAATAAATCTGTTCAATTGAATATGCCTGGACATTTTGCATATAAAAGACTACGATTGCCTCTCCTAAAATGAATCAAATTATTTTACAGTAGCCTGAGCTGAGTATAAGAACACTGTCACATTAAGGAGGAAATGAAGACAATTTCAGATATGAAGTGAAGGATCAGGAAGGATGTCAGACGTGGGAAGAGTACAACATGAAACAGGAACCATAAAACAAACATTTGCATCTAACTGCGGGAATAACAAAAGATGGCGAGTCATAAGCAAAGGTGATCGAGATGGGCAAACGGAGTAACTGACATGAAGAGATGTGACAAAAGGAGATAAAATATTGCATAAGAGGACACAGCATTAAAGCAAAGCAGAATTGATGTGGAGGGGGAGAGTCTGGAGGGGTAGATGTTGTGGAGGTGAAGAATATATATAGTAAAGAGAGATTAGGAGATATGGAGACCATGACAGGCTTGAAAAGGAGATTGAGTAGAATTGATTAGATGGTGTAAAATGAGAGGGGAGGAAAGGGAGGGACACGGCAAGGATAAGGGCTGTGGAGTAGGGAAGGAAGAAGGACACGACACGGATGGAGCTTGTGGAATGGGGGAGGGGGAGGACATGAAACGGGTAGGGTTTGTGGAATGGGGGAGGGGGAGGACGTGACACTGACAGAGCTAGTAGGGTAAAGGAGAGGGGAGAAAGTGAGGGACATGATAAGGACAGGGCTAGTTGTACAAGAGAAGGGAGAGGGAAGATGGCAAGACAAGGAGAGCGCTAGCTGGGTAGGAGACACGAGGGCGAGGAAGATGCGATATGGACCGGGCGAGAGGAGTTAGGGCAGGGAAAGTGTAAGACAAGTGGGGGGATACAACGATAAACTTACGTGCAACTAGTGGAGTAAAAAGAGGGAGGGGGAAGGGAGAATGGAAACGATAAGGACAGGGTTTGAAGGTGAGGGATGGGAGGGAGAAGAAATTGGGACATCATATACACACAGGAAGGTGGAAAGAGGGGAAGCGCGATAACAGCAGGGATTGAGGGATACTGGAGAAGAGTGGAGAGGAGAGGAAAGGGATATGATGTGAATAGGGCTGGGGGTTTGGGAGGGGAGAGAGGAGGGACAGGATCGGAGAAGGGGTATTACAAGATGAAGAACGGGATAAGGAAAGAGCAAGAGGGTAGGGGAAGGGAGGCGGGATGAGGAGGAAATGAACTGCATAATGATAGAGACAGGGACAGGGAAGGGAGAAGGGGACGGCCAGAATTAGGCTAGGAGGAGAGGAGTGAGGGTAGGAACAGGGTAAAGATAAGATTAAGGAAAGGTAGCAAGGAGGGACAGGATAGGGCTCGGGTATACTGGAGAGCAGAATGAAAGAAGGGAGAGACGGATCAAAGATATGGTTAGGGAAATTAGGTAGGGCAAAGGAGATGGACAGAGAAAAGAAGGCTAGTTATGGGCAGAAGATGATGATTCCTAGACCACAGCAACATTTGGTAACCCATTAAATTCAAGAACGTCATTCTTAAATTGTAACAAAAAGATTTAATTCAATACAGGAGAGACTTTCCACAATGAGCTGTTTGGCAGTGCCCTTTACAAGCGTCTTCTTTACTAAGAGCCTCGCCGACGCAGAAAAAAATAGTCTGAGAGCAAGGAAAATAAATTACAAAAAAGACGCCCCCATATCGAAAGGGTTAGTACTCTCACGCTCCTAGGACACCCACAGATGAATAAAGCTGTCTGGTGTAAGCCAAAATGAAACAGTAGAGCAACATGGGACGGCCGGTGGACACAGTGTAAACATCCACAGGTTTTTATGTAGCTCTCAAATAAGTGATATTATCTGGTGTCAAAAAAGAACACAGAAAGAAAGGAGGACAGAAAAACAAAAAACGGAGAGAGAGAAAAAGTAGTGGAGATGATACGACTACGAGAGGATTAACCATGACATATTTGTAGCTATTCCGTCACGCTTACGTCCAGCCAACACATCCCATCACAGGAGGGGAGACGCCTGATTTGCCTTGCTCCTCGCCCTCTCAGAACTATAGTATGGCAGCCTCCCAGGGCACTGTGCTCCTTTACAGCAGGGGTTTTGGTCAGAAGCAGTAACCCATAGTCCAGATACTTTCACTTGGCGCCTCTAGGTTTGAGTGGCTGTGATAATGTCGATAGTTTGGACTCTACATCACCAACACCTTAATTTGTCTCCTCTTGACCACCAAATTACACTTTCGAGACTAGCTATCCTCATTTTTCGCCAGCATTTTTGTATAAACACTGGTATAATGATTAGCGATACCCAGTCATTCCCAGATTCCCCACAATTAATAAATATCATTATATACATATCACCGGAACATTGGATTTTTCACGCCGAGGCAACTAATTATGAGCGCAATTTTCATTCCTCTTCCAGAATCTTCAATTATCCCAGTGTGAGGCAGTGATGATCCAAACATGTTTACGGTCTACCCGGAGGAACTGTTTGCCTGTACCATTACTCCTTCACTCCGATGCCGCAATTTCTCTATTATTCTTGCAACTACAACGCGATATCATTCATCTTGCAGAAGTTTTAGTAAAGAGGTTGGTTAAGGCAGTATATCTAGCCTCTCCAATCTGGATCGTCTGTCTAAAGGTGAATATAATCTCCTGAAGGTACTTAGAATAGAACTAAATACAGTATGAGTTGTCGTTGTGAAGGGATGGAATTTCGTGGGTATCGAGCTTATAGTTTCTGTCGCTTATAGTTTCAGTCATCGGGGTGAAGTTATTGAGGAGAAACTACTCTGCTTGTATCTCATTTCTGACGTGGAGATATTAGGGTGTGTTCAGTTACTCTTGGGCAGCGTTCAGGATTTAGAGAGAGAGAGAGAGAGAGTTGTTGGATGCGTTTAATTTACTCCCTCGGGCACCATGGGGAGAGAGGCAGCGTTGTTGGTGATTACGTAGTTTTGATGATAACAGTAATGAGGGTGAACGCTAATTTTTGTTCAGATAAATGAAAAATTATGAAACACAAGGGAAGGAGTGAGCTGCGGGGCTTCTGGTTGTTCTGGAGGTTTCGGTTCGATCGTGTTTTCATTGTCATAATTATTACTCGGATTTTTTGGCTTTTTTTTTTTTCACTCTTTAGGATTCTTTTTGTCTCTGTTTTTTGCTAATGACTAATTTCCCTTTCTCTCCCCGAATTCCTCTCCCTATCCTTATTCTTCCTTTTCCGCTCTTTTCTCTTCTACCCTCTCCCTCTCCCTCCCTCTCACCCTCCCTTTCTCGGTCCCATTCCCTCTCTTTTCCTTCCTTTTCTGCTCCCTTTCAATCGGTTCCTCTCCCCCTTCCTTCCCCACCCTTCTCTCTCTCTCTCTCTCTCTCTCTCATAACGGGACGAACGAGAGCCCCTGACGGACAAGACAAAGAGGGGCCAAAACTCACACCTCGGAACACAATTATGCTTTACGACGCGGCCCGATATTAGCCACTCCATATACGTCTCGCCTCGTCCGTATATCTGCACCCAGGCTAAGTTATCTGGAGTGAGTGATCGGGGGCGGCATTCATGAAACTTCTCGACCTTTACGCTCTCACTCTAACAATCTATATGTATTTTTTTATTATGTCTTCCCTAGAAAGGGCCGCCTTCATGTGGTGGCACTGATACAACCGGGCACTGGAGCTGTTTGGTTACACAGACGTCACTGATTTCTCCCCGTCCACTGGATTCGCGTTCAGATGAGCTCGAGGTCACAGCTACCACCACCATCTTTACTACTACCACTACAATTATATCAGTTATATCCTTCCCATTTAGAATTTTACTCATCTTAGAAGACTTTTCCAACTGAAAGAGATAGGTTTGACCTCCGTAAACCTCGCACTGTTTTATAAGTCGACGAAACCGTTCTGAAACTATCAAGAACATCGTAAAAAACACGTCACCAGGGTTAAGAGAATTTGTTGTGTAAACATCAGTTGCTCATGCCATATCTAATATAACAACGGAACACTGGAAAACGAGGTTATAGTGAATAAGAAGATTAAAAAAAAAAAAAAACGAGGAAAAAGTCTAACAACAGTAGACCGATACAGACAACTGCTTACCGCAAAATTTGGTCAAGATTTTTTGTGAATAATGGTTGAGGCAGCAGTTGCAAGGAAGGGAGATTGGGAGGTGAGTGTGGGCAGAGTTATTCATAGCTGATACAGTTCGAGTTATGGAATAAACATATACCATGGTAATACTTTCCCGAGCATGATGCTTGAAGGGATTTTCCTTTTTAATTTTATGGCTAAGAAAAACTCCAGCAAGATACGGCAAAATGTAAGTACATGTAGACGTAGGGTATACCAAAAACTACACTGCATGATGTAAAAAAGTTTGAATATGGATTTCGCACACACACACACACACACACACACACACACACACACACACACACACACACACACACACACACACACACACACAATAAATATACAGTTTATATATATATATATATATATATATATATATATATATATATATATATATATATATATATATATATATATACTCCTCATATTTCCTCCACTTAGTCGTGAAGAAATCAACATCTGCGTGAACTGCATGAACAATTTAGGTAAGACTTCGATTTTCTGACAGTGAAGTGTACAATATACTTATTTTCATAACTGGCAGACTCCTTACTTTAACCGGGTGCACTGTTTGAAAATTCTTATTCAGGACAGAGGAAGGGTGTGAAGAATAGTGCGAAAGATCTACCTTACTCAATGTATATTTCTATCCCGTGCACGGAACGTTGAATTTTTATTTATGAGACCAAAGTGGAACTTTTGAAGCAGGTGGCAGGCTCTCATGAAGTGACCTTTGTTTCACGCATGACTCCAGAGGTCACCCCGCTGACCAAACATGACGTGCACATAATACATACAACGTCGTATTTCCCTAGGTGAAGGAGGCTCCCTAGTGTCACTTCCTTACCTGAACATTTCTCGATTTGTTACGTCAATATCAAGTTTTTGTAAACTATTTGCATTTTGAAAGGAAGTATATAGCACACAACGAATACTAATGTGTAGAACACGAGTACACATTACATTGTAAATCAGGAAGAAGTGTTGGAGAACCTCGTAAGATGACGGGTAAAGGAGCTGAAGTGGTGGAGGGGCTGCTTTATCATACCATCCCGGAAACTCATTTTCGTTGGCGATAAAGTTATTTCTCAGTATTTACATTTACTTCTGATTTTCCTTCCGTTTATTACATAAATACATACATAACTTAGCATGCCGCACTTTTCTACAGCACCGGCTCTCAAGCTTCTTTTTATAACTTCCCGTCATCAGGCGCAATATACAGCTGTTAACCATCACTTGCACTTCCACCTCACCAGCTCTCTCAAGGAAGACGTGCCCCATATCACCAAATTAACCTAGCAATGCAACCTGATATCACGGCCTACCTATGTCTCGCTAACCTCTGTTATTAACACTATGACCAAGTGCCGCTATCACTATTATCACCTCACACTCCCTCAAGACGCTCAGCCATCATCATATATCACTACAGGCAGCTATGATCAACACTGTTTACCTCTCCATCACCGCTATCACGCTACAACATCAAAACGTACTCCATCCTGCTCGACTGACCATTATACTTAATGTTTGTTATTGGCATTATCTGTAGCTTGTACCTTTATAATTATTCTCACCATGTACCCCGTCCAAAACCAACTTTACCAGTATAACCACACGCTCCACCGCCGAATCGTTCCAGTTAGCTTTAGTCAGAAAAGTCCCTTATTACATTGTACTTCTCCTCCACTGGCTTATATTACCACCATGTACTCTAACAGCCGTGAAACTTTTTAACACTCGAGCATAACATCACCATCCTACACTCTTAGTCTGTTTCTTCTAAATAGCTCACCACTTCTATGTACAATTAAAAATATACAAATTATTATACAGTACATCAAGCAAACACATAAATATCTCTTGTTGTTTGTCTTTTGTATCATTATGTTCTATCTTCTCTTACATTACCATACATCACAGATATGCTTTTCTTCTGATACCGCTACCATGGTCCATCTCACTTCCATAGTTCTATCAGCACCACGAAGTACTCGCCTTACAACTAACTCATACATATTTTCATAATTATTGTGGGTTTCTCTGCTATCACCACAACGTTTCATAGCGATAGCAGGCTTTTCCTACTGCCTCTGTCTCTACCATCAACACAGATCTCATATTCTATCCCTTCTATTTTGCAGCACTATCGCTAACCACACTTAGTACGTAGCCCTACAATTACTGCACCCTACCATCACTGCTACGGTCATGTTTTCCCACCATCCGTTCCATAATCACGCTTTATAACCATCCTTGCCAACCACTGTATAGGTCACACTATGTCCAAGCCTCCTTTGATATACCTCTGCCCATTATCCACTACCCGCATTCTGAACCCCCACTACATACCTCCATCCTCCACCACCGAAGCCACACCACATATCCACCACACTCGTATTTCCATCAATAAGCAACCCAAACGCACTGTATTTCAAGACCCATTTACACCGCACCCCACGACGACATCATAAATCATATCCACTTCACCCACAGCACTGTACTTTCAGCATCGCCACCACATTGCACTGACAATCATACACACTCCACCTCCACACATTTCAGCACCATTATCACCACATTGCAGATCCATCACTACCAACCCCACCTAAAGTAATTCCACCACACTGCATTACCGCCACCATCTCCACAATCATCATTCTGCCATTCCAGCACCATAATCACACAACATCAGTAACAGCCCCTCCACATTCCACCACCACCACTGCTCCATCTGAACTGCACCACCTCTATCACCACACTGCACCACCACTCCCATAACACTACATTCCTACCACCACCACCAGTCCCACCACACTACATTCCAACCACCACCATCACTCCCATCACACTGCATTACAACCACAAGTACTACTTCCCCGCCACACTACATCACCATCATCATCACTACTATCACCATACCGCACCATCACCATCACCACCACTACCACTGCACTGCCACCAAACCTACAATAAACCACTACATTGCACACCAACACCAGCAACAACATCATCACCACTACCATACTTCATCACCACTGCCACCTCCATTTCCACCACCACTATATTGCACTATCACGATCACCATCACACCACACTACCACTACCACTACCACCACAGCCACCACTTCCATTACCATCATCCCTATTAACTCTAGGACCACCACCGACAACAACAACCACAACACCACCACCACCATCACACTGTATGCTACCACCACGGCCACTACAAGCCACCATTCCCTCACTGGACTACCACTACCACCACCACTACCACAGTGCATTACCATTACCTCTACCAACTCATCGCCGTAACACCACGACCACCACAATGAACTTCCACCATTCACCACACGCAAGTGAGAGAGGCTATAAGCGTGTGTTTACGGGATGGTGGGTCCTCTAATCACCAGTCACGGGGCCTTGCATATTCACCACACAGACACACACACACACACACACACACACACACACACACACACACACACACACACACACACACACCTGTCGCATCCCTTCACTACACCTACTGTACACCAGCCGTCTGGTGATATTTCCCTTGATCTTTAAATAACGTTTAGTACTGATTTATATTCATCATCATCATCTACTCCTGTGTTGCCCCATGAGGAGCGTAGGAGCCCTGGACAAGGCAAGTTGGTCTTGACATTTAAGATGAGAGTGACCAGCCTCACTCATCCGTGGGTGGCATTAACTGAGCAATAACCACAACCATCCCTTGGATATAAACCTGCCCAGACTCAGTCCGACTGGAGCGCCTTCATAACCCACTAAACCATCAGGTGCCATAATTTGGTTATATAGATACCACCCAGCGTAGTAAATGGTTTCCTGCTGTACTGGAAACCATATGGCTTGTCAATCAATGTAGTGTCACCCATGGATAGAAGGAAGAGGAGAGACTGAAGGAAAGAAAGACAGAAGAGAAAGAAAGGAAAGAAGGAAGGAAGAGAAGAAAGAGCAGTTACCCGAGAGCAACACTACATCGAGTGAGTGGTTGGTGAGCGCCGCCACCTACCCGGTACCACTGAACCCTTTATATTTCTTTTCAGCAATATATTACATTTTCCACTCTTGAACGTAATCCATTCCGCGTCTGTTCCCTACACAGTTTAACATGAAATCGTGTGATAGTTATTCTATGACTTTCGGTTTGGATATCTGGTTAGGAAAGATAAAGCTGCGTGTGCCGTCTAAAGGTGTCGAGCAGTAAAAACAGGAACAAGTTTGTAACATGTAGAAATTGCAAAATAAGACAGACATCTTTGATATCCGCACCCACCTATGCAGTATTCTACAGGGAAAGAGGTAATTACTTAATGGCTGAGCAGTTAGATGCCTTCCTTCAGGTACACAGGCCTTGAGTACAACTATCTGCCAAGTTCTCTGCCCTGCCCTTCGGTGTCATATTTACAACTGTGCCAGCACGACGAAGATATGCGGTTTACTAATTCTCTTGTGCTAAAAATTTCCCTGTGTTTTTAGGCATGTAAGTGTGAATGTATGCAAAGGTTTACCCTGCTCCTCCGTGTCCTATTTAAGACTATTTCGGCACGAGGCAGGTACGTTGTGATGTGTGTGTGTGTGTGTGTGTGTGTGTGTGTGTGTGTGTGTGTGTGTTCCAAGTTTGTGCGAGTAATTTTGCCGTCATTTCAGAATTATGAAGAAATCGCCTTAACTGCTTTATTAATAATGATTAGCAGAAAAAAAAATACTTCCCGCGTATTCTCTGAGTTTTGCTGAGAGAGATTAAAAATTCAAGCAGTGAGGGACTAGAAACCGCGCCTCCCTTTAGTAATGTAAGGATGCAGGGGCCAAGCCAGCCATCATGCACCTGTGATGCTCTAGCAGCCTCGTAGAGCTAGGATTGTGATGATGATGGTGATGAATAACTGTGAAGAGTTCGCTGTTGATGGCCCTTCCAGACCAGTTGCGCAGACGGCTTCCTGCATGAGTCTCAGTGACGGACGTACTCGGCCGCAGTGAGTGGGTGGGTCTGGTGGTGCACACAAAATGCTGCCGGCCGCTACGTTAGCTGGGTATGTGGACGCTGAAATATTCCAAACAGAGCCTTGGAGGGCGGGCTGAGACCTGGTGTGGAGGAGAGGATTATCGTCCTTATCCTTGCGTTGCCTACGGGTCAAGCGGAGATATTCTCACGCTTGACACTCGTAAAAGAGGTTCAGGGAGGGAAGTAAGTGCTACGTCAGCGTGAGTCTTAAGGATGAGGCAACAGGGAGAGCCAATGGACTGATCGACTTAAGAACCACACCGTTACCTGAGCCAAGGGATGATGAAGCCGCCGCAGTAACCATGAACGAACAAATGGGCAAACGAGCTTGTGGTTCCGTCTGTTAATTATGTCGTTAAAGTATGTGCAGAGCGTCTCCCTGCCGGCCGGGGAGGTGCACCGCGGTCACCGGAAGAGGACGTGAAGCTCACCCGGGGGAGGGAAGCAGGTAACTAGCGTGATGGCAAGGTTCTCCGCTGATTTTCCAGGTAAAACCCCCTAGATTTTATTGTGAGGAATTTAAAATAACTGTACTTCATTTATTAACGCAGCCAATATTCGCAGTATTTGGCTGACAAAACCTGATGAGGCTGAAACACATTTATTATGCACTTATGTAGGAGTCGTGGAAGGCAGGACCAAAGTAAGATGCTGGGACAGATACCCAAATTTCTGATGAATGATGAAAGAGAATGTGTTCAAGAACGACAGGGATGTATGTACCAAATATTTGCAGTATGACAGAGTGTAGGGAAGGTGCGTGAGGTCGAGGATAAGACATCCTTAACTGGCCTCGAAAAAGGTTAAGACAAAGTGAAAAAGAAGAGACAGCAGAGGGTATTATATATGTGTGGAGTGGAAGGAAAGCTAGGTAACAGCGCAAAAATTTTGCATGACTGATAGACATGTGTTCAGGCTGATGGAGGAGAGAATGAGTGGCTCAGTCTCAGTTATGAAGTGAGATGATGCGTGATATGCCCACAGTCATTCAAATGTACCGGATATGCGGAGATCAGCGTGGGAATAGAATAGAGATGAATGGTGATTGGTAGTAGATTTCACATCCGATATAGACAAATGATGCTGTGCTGCATGCTAATCGTGAAGTGGGTCTTTGCAAAATGTTTCGAAGTTTTGAGAATGATTGTGGCAAGCGTTGTCTGACAGTGAATGAAGACAGGAGTAAAGTGATTGTTGAGTGAGAAAATGACTGTAATTTTATGATTAATAAAAAGAAAAGAAATACTTGAAGTAAAATAATACCATTTTACAGTGATGGAAAAAGATAGAAATATGAAAAGGAAGTGCAGAGCTAGGGACTTAATGCAATAAGAATGTTCATGTCATGAAGGCCAAATTATGAAAGATAAAGTGAGTACTGATGCTGCAAGCTTAATGCTCATTTCAAGGTATGAAAATCGGAAACTACTTTGAAAACAAAGGACATGGGATTGTTGAAGAATATGGATATGAGTTGCGCGTATTGGATAGAGTAAGTGAAAGGTGTGGAGTAAAAAAAATAAAAAAATAAAAAAAGCAAAGTGCAGTACCAGAAGTGACCTAGTCAGACTAGTTTGTTCAGAGTGTTCTGGTATGGATATGGAGAACTTGGACTGACCAAAAATGGCATGAATTGATCCTTAGATAATGTGTTGCGAACTAGGTAATATAATGGACCATATGAACACTGTTTTTACACTACCAGCTGATGGTTTTGTAGGCTAATATTTATGGCGGGCTCGATACAGGTAAGTGGTCGACAAAGCACTTTTGTCTTACTACATAGTATGTTTTTCAGTCAGTGAATCACCTGATACAATCACTGTACTACCCAAACAACTTCTATGCTTCTTACTTCGCCTCAGAACACACTGCATTCAACCCAGTGACTTGCATATGAAAACTAAGATAATACTATATACTTATCTGTGTAATAGGGCCATTATGCATGCTCCTTTGAGGAACTATTCCCATGTTGCTAATGTATGGAGAGTTCTGTAACAACCCTGTGGATGAGACCTGCATGTTCCGTACTCCTTCAGGCTCATAGTCCAGCCTGAAACCGAGGGGCAGTTTTCCGTCATGGTAAATCTAAATAGGATAATAACATGGCCAGAATAATGACCACTTGACGGGTTATAAAGCTGACATGCTTCCTGTCGTCTTACAGTCCAGGGTTAGGATAATGAGTCTGATGCGTAGCGAAGAACCTCATTTCTCTGCCTCTTACACCAAGAACCCCATCCAAACAGAAATTTCTTTGTTGTTCATTTTTATCTTTCAGCTCATACTTGCCCTCACCTTCTTGTTTCATCAGTTCTACAGATTACTGTTCTTGCTGATAAGACAGTTCGTTTATTTTCAGAACAATAATTTCGTTTACTTTTTCATTCAGTTCTCCTGACTTCTTAGCTGAGTGTAAACCAGTGACTTTAACAGTCAATTTTCTCCTCATCTTAAATCTGGTACATTTTTTTACCACTTCGATCGTTATCAATTAATCACATCCACATCCCATTCTTAGTACGAAGCCAGTATGAAGCACACAGGCCCTTCATAGGTACATCGTTTTTCGAAAATCCCCACACTTTGCCACTCCCTCCCCTCCCCTATTCCCCCACCGAAGACCATCCACTCTAATGCGGCGACAAAGGACCCATAAATATCCCATCATGTAGCACCTGGTGACAAAACGGCCAATGGCAGCTCCGACGCCCCAGAGAGTAGCGGCGTGGTAATTGCTTCCTCGGGCAGATGACAACCCTACGATGCTTCCCTGGACCGTAAAATTAGTCGAATGAAGCGCCAATTTAAACTTTAGTATCACAAGGTTGCCGAGAAAGGAGAAGTTCGCCGAGTGACTTAACTTGCTGCATTTCGTTTTATTTCCCTATAGTCATATACTAGAGAAAACTTAGAGCTAAACATTCCTTTTAAAATCCTAACTAACAAAAAGTATATATATTTAACTCCTGGTGCAAGCCTAAAATGGGAAAAGACAGGAATCATATTACTAAGGTATTCACGGAAGCGTAACTACACAAAGTTGGCGAGAGGTACTTCTTTGTTGATTCTTCTGCTACTCTTGGACACATAGGAAGGTGAAAGTGAAAATTCTCCCTCCTGCGACCCCTACCTTCACAGCCCCTTATCCCCTACATCATATCTTAATTCGTTCTCCCTTCTAGCTTCGTCATTAGGGAACCAGGCAACTCCTCGACCCCTCATTGTGGGCTGTGAAAACGTTCGGATAACAGAGGATGGGATGCTTCTTGATGGCAGCCGGGAAGGGAATCGAATTAGATTAACGATATGACAGTGATAAAGATGTGGGACCTAACAACTACATACAACAATGGCCTCTTTTTATACGTGCATGTGCAACGCTCTATCACCTCAATCCCTTTAGTAACGCTCTGTCTTGTCACGCCCAGATTTATCTAAGAGCCGCCAGCTAGAAAATCAGAGAGAGAGAGAGAGAGAGAGAGAGAGAGAGAGAGAGAGAGAGAGAGTATGCGTGAGTTAGGTAAATACATAGACTGCACAGACCTCATCGTTCTTATTACGTGGCCCGACCTGAATATTAATGCAAATACACTAATTACAGACAAGATATGCAAGCAGCGAACTTTCCCCTACTTTCCACGCTATTCAACATAACCCATACAAGAAATTACGTAGAAGCAGCACCTTGCAAGAATGAGATGGCATGAAGAAAGCTACAGTAAAGAGAAAAACTACTACTATAAGAAGCAAAAGCAAGTACGTGTGAGATATAAAAATCATATCATCAATAACGCATTCTATTCTTATTTATCTATTCTCAAGGTTGTCATTAGTTTTGGGAAGTATGAGCTAATCCATGCCATGTATTAGCTCCCGATGCATTCTATTAATTTGCTGTATGAAATAAGTATGAAGTAACGTGACCCGCAAGCCCTCACATCAGTCATACTCAAGGTCTTTGGTCAGGACTCAAGTGCTTATGAATGTATACAGTTTCAAAGACATTATGAGGGAGGATGTATGGGATGTGTATAATATTTAATGATTTTAAATGCTTATCTCTCTCTCTTTCTTTCTCTCTCTCTCTCTCACTCTCACACACACACACACACACACACACACACACACACACACACACGCACAGAGAGAGAGAGAGAGAGAGAGAGAGAGAGAGAGAGAGGGTGCAAGGGAATCAAGTATCGCCTTATGTTTACGAGGGCCAAAACAATAACTTCCTTCCCAGCACATAATTACACACGCTGATGGAATGGCGTGGGCTCTGAATTTATTCCTTATTTGCTCCTGTCTTGCCAATTTACCGCCAACGCTGTGAAAAATCGCGAGAGTTCAGTCAAATAGAATGTTGTGCGTACGGAAATTATTATTAAGGGAGGTGGTGGAGCGGGTTCATAAGAAATTGGGGTCGTAAATAGCCGGGTTGGGAACGTAATTGGCTCCTCAGACTTATAGGAGGTGTTTGTATCCGGGGACTTAGGGGTGGTGGCGGGTGGACAGGGTGGTGGTAGGGTCTGGGGAGGCGGTCAGTGTTACCAGTCTTCTTTCTTCAGTGATGACAATATTATAACAATAGTGTCTGCTGTAGCCTATCACTTTTTAATGCAATGGTCAGTGGAAAAAGGTGACATACATTCTCCTGGGAAAGTCACTGAACTATGATGTATTAAATCCAATGGATCACTGACAATAATTTGTATTACCAGTAATATTTTGCTCGCCTTCTCCTGTAGTCTTTCCAAATTTTAAATATATACCTTATATGGGGGCATTTACCATCTACTCAGATGAAGTACAGTAGTGGCAGCTTCAAGTGAATGTACACTGAATGACAAGCCAGTCTGCTTTTTCTAGTCCAGGAAACCATTTACTACGGTGGGTGGTAATATGCAACCTGTTGAACATTTGGTGCCAACTGAGATTAGCCACTGCAATGGCATGTGGCCCATAAGGCTTTACATCTAAAGGGAGGTTGGAGTTTAGTGCTCACAGTGCCAATCAGGGATGAACGGCTGGCCATTTTTGCTTTAAATGCTAAGGCTAAGTATCCTAGTCACGAAGCCCCAAGCTCCTGATTGGACAATAAAGTATGGGATGATTGGTAGCCTACCTGCAAGTGTGCTAAGAGTTAAAGATAAATGAAGACAGTGTCAACTTGTAGCTAATCATGTGCCTTATTAAACCCGTGTTCACGATGGGAGAGTAAGGCATTGTTTGGTCGGTGAGCGCGCACGTGTGCGTATGTGTTTTCAGAAAATATCTCAAATAATGTTGATTTGAGTCTAACCAAATTTAGTGGAAGGACTGAGAGATAGTCAAAGAGTTGGCTTTACGGGCTACTTGTGAGAATAATAGGTCAAAGATCAAGTTCACAGAGATAGGTTAAAATCTGACCTGCAAAGTCAACTAAAACAGTATTTATCCAAATATACCAAACATGGAGGAAGGTTTGAGGGTAAGGGAAGAATAACGGAAGTCAATTTTGGGCACAAAATAATAAGGGACTGACGAAGAGAGCACATGGGGAATATGGATACGTTTTCAAAGAGACAAATAAAGAACCTGTAAATAATTAAGAATAATTTATATCATTATCACCATTCTAACCTTTCCTCGAACTACTGAATGTGAAGGAGATGTAAAGAACGCAACTCCTACATTATTTTAAAGACTTGGCTCATTTCCATTTAACACCTCTGTGTGGCAGACGCAACATGGCAGCTAGTAGAGTACCACAGTGGCAGTGGTGGGTTGGCCAGGTCCCTTCATCACTGCAAAAAAGGGAGTCGGGGAAGGATCCTGTAGCACAGCTCCCGTCCAGTGTAATCACCAGGTTATGACTAGTAGTGGAGCACGTGGGATGTATAATTTCCTCCTGCATTCAAAGGGAAACTATAAGTGCATTCATAACCACTGCCATCATCACCACTGCCACTTCCCCGTCCCCACTTCTGACATCACCACTATCATCCTCCTTATGAACACCACCACCACCATCCCTGTCACCACTACCACCAGTGACATCTCATTACCATCACCACTCCTGTCATCACTATCAACACCCCTATCACCATCCGTCACCATCACCACCATCACTCATGTCAGCACCATTGCCATCACAATCCGCAACACCACCGCTACCCCTGTTCCTACCATTATCACTAACCCTGTCACATTATCACCACTCCAACCACCAGCACCACCACCCCATCACACCACAACTATCACCATCCGTCACCACCACCATCTCCTGTCAATACCACCTCATCACCACTCTTGCCACCAACATCATTGTCCCTGTCACCACCACCTCACAGATATCACCCCTCCACCCTCGTCACCACAACCACCCCAGCCCTATCACCACTTCTATCACCATTATCACCAATCCTTTCAACAGTATCTCTCTTACTACCACCCTCCCCCATCCTTCTCCTCTTACGTAGCTCTCAGTCTCGGCGTTTAATCCTTATGATTCCCTTTACATCCGCACTTTTTCTTCTTCACTAATCTTAAAATTAACCTACTTTTACGCTTTTCATACTGTCGTTCAGATCTCTCTTCTGTATACAGATATTTCCGACTGTTCACTTGTTATTTATCCTCGTGCCTTCCTTCTTTTTTCCCCGTGTGAGTTTCCTTTACGTCATTAATGCCACTACCCGATGCTTGTGTTGTCTGTTCCTCTGCTCGTCACTGTTTCTGTTATTATTGTGTTCATCTTCTCTTTGGCTCACTAACTCCCCGGACCTTACTTTCTTCCCATATCATCTTCACTCAGTCATACCCTACTTCATCAGGACAGTTCTACTCTCATTTATTTTCCCTGCTGTTGGGCTCTTTTCTCTCTAGCCTCTTTTATCTTTAACTTTCCATATTTCTCTCTACTTATAACAGCTCCGATACATTTCATATTGTCCCTATCATCATGCAACCGCAAGTAACTCTAGTGTCAAATATTAACACTACACTGCTCTCATCTTTATTTTATACTGTGTAGTACCTCATCACTTGCTCATATTGCTTTTGCCTTACTCTTTCTCCTAACCTATATGAACTACACTTCTTTGATTATTAACTTTTAAATTTTCACCCCTCTTTACACACTGCCTATATCACTTACTCCTTAATGTAACCAGACTCCATTTACTACCTTCCATTACACACCACATATTTCTTGCTATTCCCATATATATCCATGCTCCATCTGGTAGCCATTACAAACCGAGCACTCTATTTTACCTTCATCTCGTTCCTACCCCCGGCCATTAGGACTCCGCATGAAGTGTGTGGCGGTGTAAAAAACAACAAATATAATTACAGGTGAGGAATAATACCCTGCACCGTCCTCCGCCCAGCGCTACGGTATGAGTCGGCTATACCCTAATTAAGGCGGTACCGGCGGAATACCAAGTGTCCCACGAGGCGCGGGCCGGTTTACAAGAGCTAAGTAAGAGGTGGGGGCCGCCAGATGCAACAGGAGCAATAGCTGCACTCCTACCTCCACACTAGCAAAAAACGGAAGGACAAACAAAGAATCGAATATTATTGCTGGAAGAAGAGGCTGTCATGTTAGGGTTTTTAGAAGAGAGTACCTGAATGAAAGGAAATGTGATAACTAAAACACGTGAAGTAGTGCCTGAGTATCTTTCCACGCTGTGATTTTGTTAAAAAAAATGAATAAATAAATAAACTTGGCCCATTCCATCATGGTTACGGTTTCACGCACGGAAAGCCTGATATGACTTTGACATGACCACACCATTTCAAGCTGAGGTAAAAATAAACAAAAATATTAGACAGATGTGAAGGTCAGGCATTTTGTAAGCTTTCAGTATCAAAACGAAAAAAATAGAAATAAAAATAAAAAGCTTTCTTTTCTTCTCTGACTTGGTCTGTGATTGGGATGGCTGAACTGTGTCAGCCAGTCATGGAAACTGTAAACGAGATACACAGTAAATAACCCCCCCCCACACACACACAACACACAACTGCATATTTACTACCAACATATTATATGATTCGTCTCCCCCCACTTCTTCAAGGCTTCAACATCCACTTTGAACATGAGTGACTGAATTTCTCAGAAAAAAAAAAAAATGTCCTGTGAACACGCTCATGTTCCTTTGCCTTCCTACGAGTTGAAGAAGAACGTCTGGTGTCAACTGGAATAAGAAAAACTAACTGTTATTGACAAATACCACAAATACCCAACGTTTAATGTCCTTCCCAAAGTCTGCAGGTCTGACATTCTCAGGGTCAGACGGATATGTGTCAGTTCCAGTATTTTCAAAACCATATAAATTGCTTTTTAGGCACAGATAGTTTCCATCCTCACTATTACTGTAACCAACTTTCAACCCAAAATGTTAATACTGTATAAGCTCACCCACACGTCTAAAATCGAAATTTGCAGCCACATTAAAAATAGATAAACTGACCACAAACCTTTCGCTGTCCAGAATAATGCACACACACAGTCGGCTTTGTTAATCATACCACTGGAGCAGCCATAAGTGCTGTAATTGCCTGGGCCTGATGGCGCCTGATATGAGAAAGTGGTCGGCATCACTAACTGAGCCTCCTCACTCTACACTAAATTATGCGCGCTGAAGCAAGAAATGACACTCTTATTGTAGCTAACCATTTTTCATCTTTGTGTGCCTTATATCAGTAGACACAGTCCTAATAAACTGTATATTAACTAAGACTTATAACTCTTAGTTAATATTCTTAGTGAAGGTATCAGAGTTCTCTTTATATGGATTCCATCTCGTCTCTGCTAACATGCATGACTGAGCAGAGGCATGGGTGTTGATCGGGGATGGGGAGATGAACCTCTCTTACAAATGCGCCGGGAGGTATATCCTAGGTAGCAAATAATACACCTTACAAATCAGGTATCCCTGAAGAATAAATGGGATATAAAGCCTATAATTACCCTTCGAATGCATTGTCTTTATAATTAAAATGTAGTTATTTCAGAAAAAAAGAACTGAAAATGCACAAGGTATTATTTACGAGAAGAAAATGTGTGTTGAATCTATGTATAAACTAAACTTTTAAAACGAGCGCCAGTGTGATGATGATGTGGTGCCAGATTTGGCTACAAGTAACAGTTTGTGCTGCTTATCTTGTACTTCTGCTACGTATATTTACATTTTGATACATGTCAGTTCTTGGGCTACTTTTTAATACCTTCCCTGGTGGTGGCCTCCTCTCTCTTCAGATAAGTGCTCTTTAGTTTCCCAAGTCATCCCCAGCCCCCATAATTAGAATAAATCTACGCCAGTGAGCAGAGGAACTTGCCAAAACATTAATCCACAGAGAGAGAGAGAGAGAGAGAGAGAGAGAGAGAGAGAGAGAGAGAGAGAGGATTATACCCACTTCAACAGGTTGGCGGCAATTATACACAAAGTACACTAAAAACAAAAAGAAACACAAGAAGAAGTGTCAGACAGACGAAAAATTAATTGGACACTAGTTTCTCCATTTGCCATTACTCCCTGACGCTGTATGAGTCTCACATTAATGGATTATCAGTCAGTAGACTCCTTAAAGTCACTATTTCCAAGCTTTGGTGAGGAATTGAAAAAGAAAGAAAAAAAAAAGATATTGCCAATAATAATTCAAAATGTAATCTCTGCCAACTAAGTAACCCTCGTTATTTGCAGCATTAATGTAGCACAGTATTAAGAGATTGATAGTCTGAGAACCCTCCTTCAGAAATCTTATAAATATGAGAACGCAGTTCATACACAGTCAGGTTCTAAAAAAAAATAATATGCATGAGTAACCAGATTCTTCTTCATTTCAGAAATATATTACTATGCAAGTGAATATTGAGTATCATAATCGAGTTTTATGGCAACACATAACTTTGGTATATGAATATTTCACTCGTGATGTAATCAACTGATTACAGCGCTATGGGGTGCAGTTCTGGCGCCGATTATGTGCCGTTCCTACTCTGCTTTTAACTTCTGCACAACGGTGACTACTTTATTTTTGCTATTTCCTGGCGATGCTGCTCGCCTTAAGATTGGCTTTTGAAACTCGAGGTGGAAAATATAACCTTCACTAACCCCTACAGTAAGAGGCTTTTCCTTAGTTTATACAAAAGAGTGCTGAATTTAAAAGGTTAAATAAGAGAAGTCACCGTATTTAATAAGGTTAAACTTCCATCTACAGAACACAAAACAAGACAAGGGAACCCTATGGTAGCCGCACGCACCCCTGCATATTTGTAAATGGGAAAAAAATAATTTTACAGGGGAAGCGGAATGGTGAACCCCGGGATTCCACCCTCCATATACTTTCGTCCAGATAAAGGTCTTCACAGTTCAACACTTCGTTTACCTACATAAAAATTATGGCACTGTCTTCCCTGGAGGCAGTACTTCCCCCCCGCCCCTCCCTCGTGCGAAGCGGCCACTGTGGGTCCCATCCTGCCTAAAACGTGGCCAGGGGGAGCGTTTATCAGTATGCAAAATTTCGGGTTACTTGGTTAAAATCATACCCGTACAAAAAGGCTTCGGGCAGGACACTAGGGAGTCACCCTCCCCCCGGGGATGGAGTTTGGCGTCTCACTCTGAAGAAAAGATGTCTCTGGGAAAGATCTACTACTGTGCAAAATATCATGTTCTTACGCAAAAAAAAAAAAAAAGAAAAAACTGTGCCAACGTCCTCCCTAGGACCCGTACACCCTCTCCCCCTGGGCTTTGGGAGAGGGGGTAATCGGGGGTCCCACATTGCCTAAAACGTGGACGAGGTAAATATCTACCAATAAACAAACTTTCGTATCCCTAGGTTAAAAACTACAGCCGTGAGTAATGGCTTTGCCGGGACCATCAGGGCAGCCCCCTATCAATGAGGGGCGACCTTCGTTGGTTTCACTGTTGTCAACGCGTGTTCAGGGTGAACGCCTATTAACGGAAAAAAAAAAATCATGTTCTTCGGTAAAAACTTTGGCCGTGCAGAACAACTTTGGCCGAAACCACAAGGAGCTCCCTCTTCGTACATAGGTGAAGGTCATCTTGGACCGCCCCATGCGTATAACCTTGCTCGAGAGAAGCTCTGCCATTCTGTAGAAATTTATATCCTAATTAAAAAAAAAAAAAAAAGCCGTGCCTAACAGTTTTGGGTGGAACACTTGGGGGGTAGCCCCCGTAAGAGGCGGGCCTAGGGGGTCCCATCCTATATGGAACGTTGCCCGAGGGTAGGTTCACCATTATGGAAAATTTTCATTTCCTAATACACCTCCTATAAAGCCTGGGCCCCTTTCTTTGAGAAAGTACAGTAACTCAGTGAGTGAATGAGAGAGGGAGGGATGTAAGGAGGGAAAGAGTGACACAGGTGGGGACAATCACTATATTTGACCTCACCTGTGGGTGCGGAGAAAATATCTGTTCATTTAAAATTAATCAAAGACATAAACTGCAGTTCGTGATTCATTGGTAACCGACACAATTGTTAGTAACAACAGAGACCAGAAACTGACATGATGTGAGGAAAGTCCCCTGGTTCTTCAGCCACTGTATCTACGGCAGATGGTCAAAAGATCGGTCTATGAAGTTGTAGTTCAGGCCACCATTGATTACTAAGCTCTTTCTTGTTTGTTCGGCAGTGCATCAACTGCCAATGTTAAGAATCTTTCACGCCTGATTTGTAGGAAACTGAAAGAGGATCTAAACATTGTTTTAGTTGAAAATCAGACAGAAAACAACATATTAAAATGTTCAAAGATGTCTGGTTGCAGTTCCGCTGCTCCAGAAAGGTGTTGACGTATTGAGATGCTATGTTCTCCAGATTCCAGGTTGCGTCTGCATTAAGAGCTGAATCCTTAGCATTATGAGTATTTCAATAGTATAGACTCATCAGTGAAGGTGTCTGCTGCTCTCACAAGTCAGCCTTATTCTGTTTTACCTTGTGTTTTACTTCTCAGGCGATTGCTTTGAATTCTGAATCATTAACTGTTGCTGATGTGAGCTGGAACCCAACTCGTCTCCTTATGAGGCTGTGGTCGTCTGTATCACGTCTCCTCTAACGACAGTCTCAGTGCAGATTGCAGAGTAGTCATCTGTGTCGTGTCCTTGATACTAATAAACGAATCGGTAGCGAACGACTTTTTTCTCCCCATCGCCCCCACCCTCTTATTGTCGTTGCTGATATTGTTGTTGGTGGTGGCGGTAGCGGTGATGATGGTGGTACTGAAATTGTTGTTTTTGCTGTGGTCGCCGATGGTGCTATTGTTCTCATAGCTGCTGTACTGTCGTAGCTGCTGTTGTGGCTACTGACGTTGTTGTCGTTCTTGTTGAGATTCGTCGTTGCTACTGTTTTTGTTGAGGTTGTTGTTGCTGCTGCTGAAACATTTGTTGTTGATGTTGCTATGCTGCAGTTGTTGCTGTTGTTGTTTGATCTTGCTGCTGTTGTTATTGTTGTTGCTGTTATTCTTGCTGTTGTTGTTGCTGTTGTTGCTGCTGCTGTTGTTGCTGTTGTTGCTGCTGCTGTTGTTGCTGCAGCTGCTGCTATTATTACTGCTGTTACTTTTGTATACTGATGTTGCTGTTGTTAATGTTTTTTTTTTTTTGTCGTCGCTGTCGTCGTTGTCGTCGTTGTCTTTGTTGTTACTACTTTTGGCGTCTTTGGTGCTGCTGCGTTGCTTCCTTTTTCTTTATTTTTAAAAATATGCGTGTTATTTGCCTTGTCTGACCTACTGCTGTCCTTGCTGTGTTGCTCAATGGAGCTTATTGAACTTGTTGTTACGGTGGGTTGCATAGATGATACTGAACCTGAGCACTGGATACTGTAGAGGTGTGTGTGTGTGTGTGTGTGTGTGTGTGTGTGTGTGAAGGCCTGCTTAGACTGACACAATTACTTCACTAGTCTGCATGATTATCTTCCAGTGTCGTCAGTCATGGAAGTAGAGGTAGGACATACGACTGATTTAAACGTCTTTCTTCCAGCCTCAGTGATAATCCACAAAATTCATTACCTCAAAGATTGTATCACTCTTTCCTGCCGTGCTTTATGCAGCTAAGCAGAGATAACTGGTATCAATGTGAAAAGTGCACAGCATACGTCTAGCTTCTAAGATACAGCTACCTATGTGTAACTCGTTTGCCTCTAGTAAGGTGGCTTGGGATTATCCATTAGGACCCTGATAGTAAGTATCCTATGTCTGGATATTAGCAGAGAGCAGTATATTGCATAAGAGTTATGTTTACCCTCCGCCCCAGAGAGTATGGTTAAACTGCCAGTAATTCTACATGCATCTGTTATGATTGAGAAGCTGATTTGTTGCCTAGAGATAGTGCTTAATTCTCTCTCTCTTTCTCTCTCTCTCTCTCTCTCTCTTTCTGGTCTGCAGGAAAGCTCCGTTACTCACACCTTGCTGATGTTCACCAGTATAAATATTCCTGTTGCTTGGCCACGCACATCTTAAGTTTACGACGGCAGCTCTTACGCTCGTGATCAATTTGTTTTTAAGTTCTGAAGGTAAAGGAAGGATGGGGGAGCATACGGCCAGCGTCCTTTAACACCTTAATTGCAGCGGCGGCGGATATACGAGAGGCGAGTGCATGCGGGGGCCATAATTGCAATTTACGAGATGAAAAGCCCGATCATGAACGGCAGAGGCAGGATGTTGCAAAAGTTCAAAATAAATGGATAGCCAGATACAGCTGGGTTAAAAAGAGTGACAAACTTGGACTGATCAAAAGACGAGATCTGAATAAGTAAGTCTTTTTTTTGTTAATTTCTGCACGTCCCAGTTTTATATGAGACTTTTGAACACGATGCTTTTCTGTAACATGATCCCTAACTTCTGCAGCAGACCGTATGCACACGTTCCCTGGTTCAGATTAAGGTACTAATTTACAGAATGCTATTTACAGGCGGCTGGAAGTCTTCATCAACAAGCAGCACAGTAACAGCGACAGCCTAGATTACCCAGAAGAGAGTGATGGACCTTGGAGAATAAAGTAAGGTGTTCGTGTATTTTATATATATTCTCGCTCCAGCGGATTTCATATTACTGCCAACATCTTACTATTTGAGAGAGTTTCCCCAACATATTGAGAGCCTCAGACATGGCAGACACAGACTATTTGTTATTAGTGTCTCTGTTACCTCAAATAGTATGATTTTGATGAGTACAGTTTTGTTTCTGAAGTGGAGGGTAACACTCACTCTCTAGAGGATTAGCAGGTGTATTGACGAAATATTTCTGTGTTGCTTTGGGAAATGCCTGACACTGCGTTCACCTAAGAAGAACTCCGTGTGAAATCGCAATGGATAATCACTCTCATGACCACCACCTGCAGTAATTGTCAGTACTGTATAGTTTGAGCTGCAGGCTATTTCCAAACTAGTGACGAAAAAAATTAGGTCAAGGCGCTGCTGATACTGTGAGTGGGTAGACTGTTAGGAGAAAGCGAGCGAATACAAACATTTTTTCCCCTTGTTCATGGAAGAAAGGAGGCAGAACTGGGAAGGCATCTCCCGTAGAGTTTATTGTGGTATTTCCACACGCGTATCTTCTGTCATTATTGATACCTACTGCAAGGGTTAAATACATACTATTTGCATTATGATTATGCTGTTTGACAAAATAGCAGTGTAGTTCCGATCAAATATCATTAATTATCAGTGTTCTGAATGTACACATGAGTAAGTTTTACGGATAATTCCCCCGACATACGTGTATGAAAAAGCACTTTACCAAGCTTCACTACATCCTACCTCCTTCATATTTTAACACAAGGGAAAACACAGTGGTTTGGTCATCGTGAAGACACAATATACTAATTAATTTACCAATCAATGGAAATTTGTCTCTTGGTGCTTGTTAGTTGCCGGGATACAGAAATACATTCAGTAAGACTCGTCCTTCGTTACCTAGACTAAAAAAACACTCTGAAATAATGTATTGATGTCACTTCTCTCGTGCGGTAGCAAGTAAAGGAAAGAGTATCACCTAGCATGACAATACATAATACACCCGTTTACTGGATGCCGGGTGATTTACTGGTGGAAATACTGGGACAAGCCAGAGAAGACCTGACTCGCTACAGCCCCATTTAGCTGACTGATTAGAGATGATGTGTGTGTTTCCGACGTGGCGTTTTAGATCGCTTTTTATGTGGCATTGTAGGCTTCGTATTACATTATCCTAAGCGACTTTTTTTTCCACTTATTACTCCTTTGGACTCTCTTCTATGTCATTTATTTCTCCTTAATGCTGACCTTGTTTCCCTCAGTAACGCACAGAACTGTAAACATATGTAACGGGCAAATCTATCACCGTGAAAGAAGATGCTACAAAATCTCCGAGGCCACTTAGGAAACAACCCTAAATCAGATCAGGGGTCGAAGTGATTCAGCGCAGATCCGTGTGCACAAAATATCTTAACTAATTCCTACGATAAGCAGATGTATATAGAGCATTATTGTCACCGATCGTTTGGGTTTGCCATTCTTTTCACATTATTATTTCTTCTTTCGTTCTTTTTAAGTGTTTTGTAGTTTTTCTGAGATTTGATAAAAGCACCACCAAACGATCTCAAACCGTACTTAATCCCTGGAATTCAATGACTTAATTTTAGGTTATTCTTACTACTTTTAGGCACTTAAAAAAATTGCGGAAGATATCTACTGTTTAAACTGGTTAATGAAGGACGTACCCAACCCAATGAGGTAGAAAAGTCTCCCCGAAGCTGTATGAAATCGTCTGATGATGGCAAGACAAAAAAATTTCGTCTGGATGAAGGCGTCAAACTCAAGAAGTTTTACAGATACAAGTGGATATAGTATTCACGAAGTTTCCTAAGCTTGAGATGTGCATAAGAATCCAGGTTTATAATTTTTCTCTTACCTCACATGGCAACCAAACACTTCACAAGCAAATTAGAGTGATTAGTACGATGGCCATATACGGCAAACAAATCTGTGAATGTGGCTACCTGTTATGGAGAGCTACTTATACAAATATGATTAGGAGTCTTTATAAATACGACCCAAGGGCTACTCGCCGTGTCCAGGTGGCTCCTCATTTGACGCCCTCGCCACGGACAGGTCGCGGTGCGGAAGGGTTGGATGTCTTGCCACACTTCAGGCTGGTACGATAATTCTTGGCCATAACTTCACCCTTAACCTTAGTATTATCCCGTTTTATAGTGGTCAGACGACACCGCGGCCACCCTCGCCTGGGTATGGCACGGATGGTTACTTGGTCAAGCTCCCCATCTCGCTTCTCAGTCTCTTTCATTTCCGGTGCAGCAATTAAGTGTTAGTAAGATATGAGGGTGCGAGTAAGAGTAAATGTTTTCAATACGGCAGAAATATTTGCTGTCGGATGATCTATCCATTATCTACATACCTAGACTGCTTCCCCCAAAAAAGGGAGGTTGCCGAGACAGGACGACTCACTCCAAATTTACTCATCCAAACACACATTTATTCGGTTGGATGATAACTGAGTTAAACATTAGACAGCCTTGCCGCACGGTATTTCATTTTCAATCTTACAGGGGATAAAATGCAGCATAAGAGAAAAATACTTCGGAATTGTACAACAAGCTTCCAAACATCTACTGTTACATGTTCTCTGCAGAGTTTTTGTAGAGAGTTTCACTATGCACTGCTACAACGTGGTCATCACTGTGTCCATCCAGCAGTGAGGAAACAAGGTTTAACATCCACCACAAGACCTTACTAGAGGAAAAGAAGTGGTACTAATCTTAGTTTCTCAAGAAACTCAATTTATCATACAAGGACGCATAGTTATTTTCACCATTATTTTTCCACCACAAACCAATGGCATGAATCAAATATGCAGTCTTTCCCCCAATACATATATAAACTGTACATACGAGTAAAAATGTCCAGCTGTTCTTGAGTTTCATTACCCACCAGTAAATCTATATCTATCACTTCATGTTTTATTTCCCGGACATTAGTATCTGTTGTCTATATTATTCCCTGCCTTTATTATCTAATTAATATACTGCCTGCCTATATTATGTCTTGCCTCAAATACGGGGTGCCTTAGATGATTATCCTTGGCTTTCTATCTTGGAGAATAGAGGCAAATGGTTGTTCCTTAGATACAAGTCGAGTCCCATAAATAACTAAATATTCAGGCAATTTCCCCCACTAAACGGCGAGGGAGACCAGATGTAAGACAGGCATTAAGTTCTGGTTTAATGGCCGTCAAATGACACGCTTGGGTCCCACGGCTGTGAGTGATGGCTGGTGAGGAACTGGAGGGAAGGGCAGTATGGAGGTAGAGGGAAGAGATGTGCCGGGACAAGGTGTAAATATGGAGGCAGGACACAGGAAGGCGGAAGATGCTGAGGAATGGAATGAGAACGAGCCAAGACAAGATGTGAGGCTGGGAGGAGACCGTGTAAGGATTACGAATAAAGAGACGGCGCGTATATGAAGGAGGAGGATATGGTGTAACAAAGTGTCGTGCTAACAGAAAGGAATAGGACATCATGAGAATAAATCCAGGCTATTGACACAGAGATAAGTCCACCACAGAAGGAAAGGATGTTGAATCTCTCTGGGGCGTTCTTTCTTCTCTGATTCATGTCTTCAAAGATATAAAATGAAGCATTGCCTTGAATCTCTGCTTTATGTAAACGCTGAAATTGCAATGGCTCATGGTCAGTATACGAAGGGCTGGAATGCATGGCTTAAGAGTCCAAGGCCTGTGTTTTCGTTGGTCAAGGAGCTCCGTAACACCTCTTCCTATGCAATTTATTTTCCTTATTACTCCATACAATCCTCTTCTGTCATTTAAATCATACAAAAACCACCATTTTCAGCATATCTACAAACTGATATTAACAGCCGTATTTAAAAATAAATCGCTGAGGAAAAGGTGCTAAAGGAAGAGGTGCTTCTGAGACAGTGCAGGTTGCTTGATTAAAGGGACCAAGTAAGTACACTGAGACGGAAAAAAAAAAAAAAATGGTGAAATTAGAAAATGGACAACAGAAGTAAAATTAATTGTAAAGAACTTGGAAAGATGGAGTGCTAAAGATTAAAAAGAGAAAGAAGATATGGGAGGATGATCAGCGGGCAAAGGAGAGAATGTGAATGTTTAGAAACACTAATGGATAATATTAAAGACAAAAATGAACTATGCACACACACACACACACACACACACACACACACACACACACACACACACACTCACACGAAAGATAGATAGATAGATAGATAGATAGATAGATAGAGATAGAGAGAGAGAGAGAGAGAGAGAGAGAGAGAGAGAGAGAGAGAGAGAGAGAGAGAGAGAGAGAGAGAGAGAGAGAGAGAGAGAGAGAGAGACTCCAGACGTTAGTGTGCTTAACTTACATTAGGCAAAGAACAACACGGAAGGGCGCGTATCTAATGAGGAGTGTGTAAAGAAGACAAGAAGTAGAGGATGAGAAGTGCAGGAACAGAGGCTTTGAAAGAGGGAGTGTTACCGGGGAGTGGGAGAAGCTAATGAGAGGGAGAGATGGGCAGGTAAGGTGGGAAAAAGAAGAGAAGGATGGGAAAGAAGGTAGGAGAGGGAAAGAGAGAAGAGGAGAGGAGCGAAGGAAAGGGGAAGAAGGTCCGTTTGGGTGAAGCACAAATACATACCCGTTTCATGTCTGTTTGTATAGTACAATGACAACGCAAAACAGCATTTATGAGAATTGGAATATGGGGTACAATTGTTTTTTGTAAATATGATACTTCAGGTATGGAACTGAAACCAACCAATCACGCGGCAGGAGTGCTCAGGTGCCACATTCACGAAAGTGGATCATGAGCTGGAAAAAATCGAGTATAGTATTGTAACTCGCAGCCGCACTTTGTGCAGTTATCTGTGTATAATAAGACTGATCGCCATTGTATGTTATTTTACATAACTGAAATATTAAAGTAAAATGTGCCGGAATCCAAGGCATTCTGCCAAAAGTTTGGATAATTAAAGCAATATATCAAATTAAATATCGAGTCATAATTAGAGCAATATATCAGATTAAATATTGAGTCAAAATAACTGGAAGAAGTATTAAAGCATACTCTGACCTACGCCGCATAGGCACAATTTGCCCCCAGATTTGGCTATCGTAACACTAAAGGTAACATATACCATGTTTCAAAGCAACTGGCCAAGTCAGTATGTTGGACTTCATTTCAGAAACAGTTTGTCTGGGTTTTGATTATCAACATAATATCCATTCAGTGTGTGTGATCATACCATGGAGTAGGAGGCTGTAGAAAAGGACAATTTGCACCTTATCATCAAAAAAGATGATTCGGCGCCTAATCTCTTCAAAGCAAGAACGTGTGTTTGATTATATTCCTGCCCTCTCATGACAATTTAATTTACCTTGGGATAGACGTTTCGACCTAACGAATATAGCGTTAATTAAGCCTTCGATTGTCATTGGACATAGCTACAGTAATGTGGCTGAAATTGTCTGGTAGCAACGAAAATAAACTATAAAAATTTGTCATCGAGGTGAATCGATTTACTACATTTTCATATTCTCATTTTCTCACAGTATTCTCCTCTCTCTCTCTCTCTCTCTCTCTCTCTCTCTCTCCTACCCCAAGACATTACGACTGGGACCGGGCACAGTTTTTTCCAGCAATAATAACACGATGCCCCAAATTACCATCAACAACACTATCATTCACCCTCCGATTCTTTTGCCGCGCCGATTGCGACACGGAATTATAGCCATTATAAATCCGGCTTAGATAATCGAGCGATTTTCTGAGATTGCAAACAGGGCTCATCATCGTTAAGGATCGTCGATATGTTTTTTGGAGCTGCGGATAATTAGCGATTTGGGGTTCTAATTAAGGAAGGGGGATGTTGAGGGAGAGAATGACTTGTGTAGATGCGTTAAAGATGCTGTTTCGCCAGACCGGAGGCGCGAAGAGAGTGTCGGGATGATGGAGAAACGTGAAAATGTCAACACGATGAGGAGACTGAGGTGTAACAACTTTAAGCAAAGCTAGCGTGTAGGGAAGGAGGGTGTAAGGAGAATGAGGAAGAGTGAGGATGTATGTGGGATGTGTACACTGAAGGGTGAGAGTGCCGGGAGGATGCGGAAGGGTATGAAGATCGGTGTGATGAGGAGGCTGGGGCGTGAGAATTGTGGAGTGAGGAGCAGTGCTGGGAGGACATCTAGCGGCTGCAGTAGGTGGGATGGACTGTCGGAGAGTCTAGAGCTATGGAGGAGAAGGAGGAGAACGAGAAGGGAACAGACAGAAGAGAAAAAGAGAGAAGGAAAAAAATGAGGAAGAGAAAGGGGGAGAAGGAAGCTGAGGGAAAGGAATGACAGGACCTCAGTGAAATGTATGAAGCGCGATGATTTAGGGCAGATGAGCAGTATTAAGTGTGCTAGGAATAGGCAAAGGAAATTTAATTGTGGAGAAAGAAATGGAAGTTTCCAATTAAGAAAGACATAAAAACCTGACTACGAGATGAAGTAAGAGTTTTATATCTTCTTTTTTTTTCGTACCGTACTATCTCCAGATAATTTAATTTAGTTTAGGAGAAATTTTAGAACTTAAGGGTTAGAGATATCTTCGTTAGCCATTGCAATATAAAACGGTTTTCCAAAGTTGGATGGAATCGTTCAAGCGCAGCAGTGACAAGATAAAAATTCACCGTTTGTGGGAAGTGCTTACTGGTAAACCAAAACAAAATTGTGACTGATTATCCATTCGACCAGCAGGCCTCTTCTTTCACCCCTTCACTACCAGGCATGTACTATATTTTATTTTTCCTATCGTCACACAATTCTTCAATGTTTTGGAGAGACTTTTCGAAATCGAGAGAGTAAATATAACACTCATTTAACTCTTCTCTACAGTAGGTTTCTTTTAACCTGCGCTACGCAGTCCTGGGGCAGCAAGATTAACCAAAAGAAACGTCACTACACTGAAGAGACAAACACGGCAACAGAGCAAGAGGTGAGAAGAATACCAGTTTCATTGCAATATGATGCAAAAGTTACATGAATTAGCACTTGTAGGAATTAACAGCAGTCGCTTCTCACTACTGATTATATATTTCTTTCGCTTGGATGTTGATGTGGATATTTGAAGGAGGTGCTGGGATGAAGAATCAGATGTGGTCAGAAGCGACTGATTGCTTTGTAAAAAAATATATATATATATGAATATATAAAAGCAATGTCTGTGAAGAAGTCAGATGAGTGGAACTAGTCTTTTACTTGTTTTTTTTTTTTTTTATATTCTAACATTACATTTAGACACAGACAGTTCCTTAATTGAGGCACAGCAGATCTTGCTCATCGGATGACATGAAACTTGAGGAACCTGCCGCATCTAATGTTCATCTCGGGTCTACTCATTTTGCTACAACAATAGTCTTTTTGTTGCGAGTTAAATGGAAGAGGAAAAGTCAAAACACTGGCTCAAAGGGACTGGGCTACCCACTGCACTGTCCCCATTATATATATATATATATATATATATATATATATATATATATATATATATATATATATATATATTGTGAGGCAAGAAAAGAACCACAAATTACCTAGATGTGTGTGAGTGGGAAGGGAGAAGTCCTGCATGCTCGCCATGCAAAAAATCATTCTGAGGAGTGATGAAGATACTTGGCATGGGCTTTGCAGGTCTTAGGTAGGTTGTACCCCTGTGAAGAAATGGTTTTGTAGATAAGGGTCGTTCCTGGATGATGTTATTGAGGAAATAGGTAACTCTTATTATGTTCCTTTGACGTAGAGGAGCTCGGCTTTCTCTGCCATGTTAAAATTTTTGGATGATGAGCTGGCGAGCTCAGCCTTTCTGTAATGGAGGAAGGGTCACGACCCAAACTAAGAGTTTTCTAGCGCTGGACCAAGAATGAGAAGAAAGAGATGACAGAGCAAGGAAGTTATCTCTTTTTTCACTGACTTGCCTGATTTTAAGAGCCCATGACTGGAGGAGGAACAATAGAGGTAAAGCTGAGCAGCAGTTGGTCATGAAGGACGTTCATGTCAGAGGATGATATCAAAAACTTTGTGTATGAGAGGTGTGTATGAAAAGCGACGGCGGCTCTCTTGGTCACAGGCTTACTTTGATGAAACAGTCCAGTTTCTGGATCTGTGATGGTCTTGAATTTTTCATTTTTCTTGACAAAGAAAAAAAAAACCATATGTAATGTTGAGGAATGAGACGAATCCCTCAGCTCTGGCGGAGAGTATCCAAAAAGCGTTTTATTGGCAGACAACACACACACACACACACACACACACACACACACACACACACACACACACACACACACACACACAGATTTTAATCCCCTCTCTCCTTCTCTCTTGACAGACATTACTTTTTGCTTTTTATCTTTCTTGCTTTCCGAGCTGATAATGCTGCCGGTAGTTCCTTGGAGGAGACATAATTGTTATCATTGCAGCCTCGCCTGACCTCGGCCAAGACACAATCACAACCCAGCTTAACGGATGGTTGCCCCTCGACGCTTCGGGAACTTCTGGAGGAAAGAGAGGCAGAAAAGTGGAAGGAAAGTGTGAGGGAGATGAGTGGAGAGAGTGACGTGCAGCGAGACAAAGGAAGTGGCATTAACACCATCATTGAGGCTTACACCACCTCTTCTGGGGAAAGAAGCGTAGCAGCAGAAAGGGCTCTAAATTATTCGCCTTTTAAGTGCTAATTACTCTTTGTACTCTTTTAATACAGATAAGAACGACCGCCCAGTTCTTGCACAGGGAAACAATGATAGTAGTATTTTTTATTTTTTTTTTTTTTTTTTTTTTTTTTTTTGTGCGTCCTTCCAAACTCAGGTTCCTATATTTCGTCCGTCGCAAGTTGTCACAGATTTTCTTCACTTCCAGCTTATTTCCCGTACCTCAGTCGAAGAATAAAACAATACTACTGTTCTACATCCTCTCCTTGAGCGAGTAACACCAATTCTAGTGTTAAATTCTGAATAACGTCTTCAGGAGTTAGCCAGATGGATGTCCGTATTAAATCTAAGTGTTGGCCAACTTGAATGATATTAGTAGACTTTGTGTGTGTGTGTGTGTGTGTGTGTGTATAATCTATGATCAAAGGATAGGCATAGAGGCTGAAGGGGTTTTGTGTATGTTGGAGAGAGAGAGAGAGAGAGAGAGAGAGAGAGAGAGAGAGAGAGAGAGAGAGAGAGAGAGAGAGAGAGAGAGAGAGAGAGAGAGAGAGAGAACAGGTACATCTTTTTCTTCAATCTTAATGGTAAAAAAAAAAATCCTGCCCCAAAGATGATACCCAGCACTAGATAATCTCAACGTCAAGAACTAGTGAGATCATGATTACTTCTGGCCATGACATCTTCAGTCCTACAATCGTGGTCAATTGTTCCTTTACACGGCCTAGAATCCACGGCGAAACCTAATTTGATCTTGTTTACCTAGTCAGTATAAAAGAAAGTCGTAATGAAACTCGCCATAAAACCATAACAAAACATACTAATATATTGCTAAGCTAATCTAAAAAACGACAAATCTGTCATGAAACTAGCTCAGAAATGCGTCAGAATCTAGCGAGATCATTTTATCTCCTTCAGTCCTGTTTCCTGGGGATTTTTGTGAGGCCTAGAGAGACGTTTTGAACTGGTGGGGTCGGGTACGGCTTCCAGCAGCCTCTTCTCAGTCCGATATCTCGCATTATGCTAAATAAAATCATCTGATGGTTGCAAAAATTCAACAAAACTGGGTCATTGTAGTGAAGGGGCTAAACCCATGAATGACAGTCAAAAAGGTATGACTCTTGTTTCCAAGCCTCTATTCATACCTAATGATGTTTTGCTAACTACTGAGTAACAGTCAAATAGTTATGAACCTTGCCGTAAAACTGTCACGAAATGTATGATCAGGAAATCTCGCTTTACTAACCAATAATAATGAAGCTGCTTCGAAGCTTCACATATTAATTCGGGACATTTAGATGTGTATAAGATGCAACGACCGCTGCTGCATCGTCTGGTCGATATCAGAAATCCTATCGTCTTTCCTACCTTTCTCCATGCACTAAAAAAATTGGTGTGGTGAATCCACAACAACTGGCAGAGATAAAATAGTTTGATCTCATGTCAATATCATAAACCTCGATTAATGCAGGGCTAGTACTCCAATTTTTTTAAAGGCAGTGGAGAGAGAGGCAGGGAAGGCGACGAGACATCTTATGCCCGCTGTACATGACGACTCAGCAATGGACGGGCAAATCACAATGGTCGCAGAGGAAAACGTAGAGTTGCAGATAATAATTCCTATGCGCCGCCTCGAAGCTGTCAAGAGCTGATGAGATCTCGCTAAAATAACCCGTAATATTCAAGCGGGTCTGATGGTTTGGAATCTGGCTTCATTAGTTCGGAACCCCAGGCGTGTAAGAGGACTATTGGCCCTAACTGTACATGAACGTAATAATCACACACACACACACACACACACACACACACACACACACACACACACACACACACACACACACACACACACACAGTAACTTCATACATAATCAACAGCGAGAAGTCTATCACCCCAACACACACACACACACACACACACACACACACACACACACACACACAATCTCATGTACCCAAACGCACACGCACGCACGCACGCACGGTGGGGATCAAGTACAAACCTGTGGACTCGGCTAATGTGTGTGATTTCAGTGGCATTACCTCAGTCCTGCCTCAACAACCAGCATGCAACACCCGCAACCCGGAACCATGACGATGAGAGAGAGAGAGAGAGAGAGAGAGAGAGAGAGAGAGAGAGAGAGATAGGAGTCCAATCCTTTACTACCTTTTTAAAGACCCTAAGAGTCAAAGATTTAGGAAGGCCTAAGACTAGTTTGTGATAGTTCAGATCATTTTTGCTGTAGGTCACCACCCTTTATCTATCTATATTTATATCTGTATATCTATATCTATCTATCTATCTATACATCTATTTATCGATAGGAAAAAGAGGAAAGAATGGAATTATGAAAGCATCGTAGGAAATAGTATAAAGAGAATTAAAGGAAACAATAAGTCAAAAAAGGAAAAATAGGATGAACATGGGACAAGAGAGAGAGACGATATAGAAAAAAATATGAAGAAACCATGACAGGAATAAAAGAAGGCGAAAAGAAAGAAGAAAAAGAATGAACGGCAATAAATTAATAACAAGTGGAAAAGGATGAAAAAAAAAGGAGAATTCAAGAGGAAAAAAAGGGAATTTGAAGAAAGAACAGGAGGACAAGTCTAGAGAAGAACGATACATTAAAAAAGATATGAAAGAAAAAAAAAATGCTAAAAAAAAAAAAAGGAATAAGAGAGCAAAGAATCGCATTAAAGTGTGACAGGTTAAGCCCCTGTTTAGCACGCAACCTGGTTCAATAAGAGAGCTCAGGGGGAAGCTGTCTGTACTGAGTGACTTAGGGGGTTATACTCGACAAAAATAGATGAGAGAGAGAGAGAGAGAGAGAGAGAGAGAGAGAAGGAAAGAAGAAATGAAAAGAAAGGAAGTAGGGGAAAGCAAGGGAGATGACAAACAGGAGGAGAGAAAATAAAAAAAGAGACTGAATGCGATGAAATAAAGAAAAATTGAGAGGGAAGGAAAAGAAAGGATGGGAGAAGATGAAGAAAAAGGGATGAAGGAGAAGAAGGGAGAGAAAGGAATGAGAGAGAGAGAGAGGTGAACGATAGGAAGCAAAACAAAGGAAGAATGAAAAGAGTGGTTGCTGGGGACGAAGAGGCAGGGAGGCAGGGAGGCAGCTAGAGGAAGGAAAATGAGAAAAATAGAGGAAGTAAATAAAGAGCGGAAGGAAATAAAGAGAAAGAGGAAGTACTGGTTTATGATGAGGGCGTAGGAGGATATGGGACAGAGGGAGGGTAAGGGTGAGAAAGAGAGGATGCAAAGGAAGAGTGGAGGGAGAGGACAGAAGGAAGAAACAAAGGCTGAGGGGGGAAAGTGAAAGAAAAAGAAAAAAAAAAGAAACAGGAAGGAAAGGGAAAGGAAGAGAGGAAGGAAAAGAAGATAACAGGAGGAGGGAAGAAAACACTGAATGATGAAGATGAGGATCGTAACGCTGGATGGGGTACTCATACTTGCAAGAGTTCCTTCATAATGGACTAAAAGATACGTATAATTTGTAAAAGGGTAGGTTGAATATCATCTTTAGCAGAAAGGAGTAGAGGATATGCAATAGCAACAACTATAACAGTACAAGATGTGGGAGTTTCAGGGCACTTACATTAATGCCCTTGATGTGGTGAGGTGGTGGAGGGGGGGAGTAATTTTGTATGATGTGTGAGAAGATGGTGTCGTATGATTTCACCAAAGCCACTAATACTGGAAAATCGTTAAAAAGCGACAAACACACAGATGGTCTCCTATAGCTGATCCAGCCTCTAGAATTAAAAAGTATCAGAGGAGAGTCACATAGATACATAACACAAATATTACGATTGTAACGTTCAGTTCCTTACAACTTCCCCTCAGCTGAATAAAAATTCCCTGGCGTCGGCTTATACAGTATACTAGAGCTGTCATGACTACAAGAGGGTGATGGTACCAGTTTTGACACACTCAGGCTCCTATGACTCATTCTCATCAAGATAAAATTGTCTGGCGTTAACTTGAAAAAAAAGAAAAAAAAAAAAGAGAGAAAACGTGGTCATGGGAGAGGCAAAGTTGTCTGGGAGAATTTTGAAGGAAGGAAGATTCAGCTGTTGGAAAATAGAGTTTAATCACATAAGAAAAACTTGAATCTAGATCATTCACAGCGATAAAATAAGATTCGGAACCAGGGGAGAAATATAGCACCTGTCAGAAATAAACAGCCTGAAGGAAGCAACATAAAGAGCAATAAGGTTATGAAAAGTTGAGTGAACGTGGGAAAGCTGGCTGGAGGGAATGCAATCAAGTGGGATTTTATGAGGTGGGTGATGAATGGCGGCAGGATGGACGGATGATAAGGAGAAAAGACTGGCGGAGAATTGAGGGGAAAACGTAGATAAGACTAATTGGAGAAAATGGGGAAAAATTAAATGAGGTTTTTCACCGATCACACCGAGGACTTTCTTATTTCATTTTATGTCTCTTTCTATCTATACATATTATTTCTTATTCCATCTTAGAACAAACTCTGGAAGTGAAGAAGTTTGTTCATTTCTAACCCTTCCAATTTGAGAAGTCTGTCCCAAGATGAATTAAATCAACTGGAATGATTAAGAATAAAACATGAATGCGTCATTGGATTGAAAGGGTTAGCAAAGAAAATACGTCATGTTTACTTGGTTCGAAGAAAAATAATTTGGGAGAGATGTCAGCATAAGAACTACAAAATCCAAATATGCTCTAACAAAAAATATGTAGATGATCAAAAATGACAGCCAAATCACAGCCAAATCAAGTGACAGTTAGTTGGTACTTGACGTGGAAAATGAGTAAAATACCAGAAAGAAAGGCAACTCTACATAAGAAAGACGAAATTGCAGAGGACGAGCAGGAGATGAGAGGAACGTCGTGAGAGAGCAAGTGAGGGAAGAGACACGACTGGACAAATGATTAGCAGAGAAAATAGAGCAATTACACGGGACTGACAAGGCTGTGATTAAGACCCGTGGTGGCGAGGGAGAGTGCAAGTCAAAGGGATGAAGAAAAAGTCCGTACGTGTGAGAGCAATGCGTCGATAGCAGAGGCAGAAATTATAGACAATGGAAATTCCGCACCAGATACAAGTCGGTGCAAAAATACGACTACCTGCACAAAGAGAAACAGATCCGAGAACGACTATAAAGCAGCAGATGGAGGGGACGACTAAAGCACGACACAACGACCTCTCCGCCCTCCACGAAAAAGGGCAAATAAAAAAAAAAAAGACCAAATGGAAGGGGGGGTTGAAGTGGGCAGCACCGAGAGACTGGCAGTTACAATCGTGATGGTCGTTTGTGTGATTGTTGCTAAATATACACCCTGTGTCCCTCGCCCGCTTGCCTCACAGGGTTCTCTCCTCCCCTCTCCCTCCTCTCTCTCTCTCTCTCTCTCTCCTACAATTTTCCTCACTAGCTATCTACTTTACGGCTTTTCCTAATATCCCCGTCTATTTTCTCGCCTCCTCTATCGTGTCACAAAACCATTTTTTATAAGTTAGTTCCAGCTTATCTACTTTGGCGTGTTCATGTCATCGTATCTTCTCACGGCAGTCGTCTTTCCGACCTACCACATACCTCCATTTCCTCCACTGCGCCTCGCACTTTTATTTTCAACATTGGCTCCCTACGCCTTTACATCATCCGGATGCTCCTCCATAGGACGCGTATAAGGCGGCCACGATGGATACTAATGGCCAGGTGGCGGTGACTGACGGAGGATCCCCAAGATGGGAGGTTTGCCAGCTCGTCGGCAACTCGAAGTAAAAGGTCAGAGCTGATGAACTTCTTGCGAGCCCTAAGAGACGATTACCCGGTAGGTTCACGGTGGTTTTGTAAACACTCGTTTGGCTTGTCTGTGTGGCAGCTGGGGACGATGATACTTTCAGGTATAGCCTCAGAGGCAGAATCGAGTTTTACTGAGTGGCTTGGCTGGCAAGCTTCGGTAATGATATAGTGTGGGTCTTCAAGGGATCTGTCAGCATGAAGAGATGGAGCACGATACTATATGAGATCCGAGCGTAAGTCTACGAAACATACGCCTTAAAGAGGAAAACAAGAAACTCTAATTGCGGTTTCAAATATGTGATCACTCAACTTCAGACGACGGGCTTTTTCCCCCCTTTTTTGTAGGGCATGGAGAGCGTCCGGAATACTTACGACACTTGCTGAGGTAGTGACCAGCCAACTCCATCGCGGATTCATCTAGATAGCGAACTGGCCTGCACAAGAGCGGAATCGACTTTGAGGAGACCTGTCATTATCTCTGTCAAATTGACTCCCTTGTATATTTTTAGCGCTGCAGCAATCCAGAGTGACCGGTTAGATATCAGGGCAGATTTCAAAGATTTTAGGAACACTCCTTTTGTCTTTCTTCTTTCTTTAACTGGGGTCTGCGATCAATCTCGTGGGAGGAACCCTTGTCTCTGATCTTTTTATCGCCTGAGGGTGAAAGGAGTGCTTACGTCCCTCAGACCGCCGAGATCACAGACAGACGCTAAATTCTGACACAATGACACTTGTTTCTCTTATTGTTCTTTTAAAGTCACTATTTCACGGATAAGAAAAGGATATTATTCTCACGTTAGGCATATTTTCTTCCTGTAAGTCTCAGTAACAAAAATCCATCCCCTCATGGGTTCAGGTGTTCTGTCATCCGTGTGGTTCCAATAAGCTTCGTTCAACCAGCCAAGCGGCCTGTTCCGATGTCGCCCTCAGGAATCGGAGAAACAGCCACGCACTTTGCCATTATGTGTGTCCATTTCATTACGCGCGGTCTAATGGCAGGGTGATGCCAGTTTCTACATCTCTTGGCTGTAATCCACTCGTCTTAAATAGCCGTTTGAGCCCTCACGATTTGACCGAGTGACGAGGCAGGTAGAAAGAGGGGCGCGGGGGATGACTGAGAGGACTGTGGTTGTGGCGGTGGAGTTTGGTACCGTAGTTTGTGGTGATAGCATGATGCTGGGGTACCTTGACTTAATTTTAGTGGCTGTGTGGTTTGTGGTGGTTGTGGTGTTAGTTGCAACTGCATTGTTGGTTGTACTGAAAGTGAGTGTTTGGGTGTCATGATGGTAGAGTTTAGAAAGGGTGAGGAGGTAAGTGACTCCGGCAAATGTGCTTGTTGTTATGATGATGGTGCTTGTGATGCAGATGGTGAGTGTAGCGTCGTGTTGGAGTTAAAACTGTGGTGCTCCCTGTTTTACATGTCAGTGGCAGAGTCAATGGGTTATCGGGGAAGGTTGAATCGTTGCCTTGTTAACTGCTGGGCTTTTAATATCTGCAGGTGTGATGGAAGGCCGATGTTGCATGTGTGTGTGTGTGTGTGTGTGTGTGTGTGTGTGTGTGTGTGTGTGTGTGTGTGCTAGTTTTTATATCGCTGTCAACAATGAGAATAACTGCATAGTTGATAATGACATGAAACAGAAGTAGAGTTAAAAGTTAAAGTTGGCAATGACTCTTACAATTGCAAAAACAAAGATTGCTATGTGAGTGACGGATGTTTGATGAAAGGCACCATTTAGATCTGTGTATTGGGGACGGTAACTGTGAGAATAATCAGTTTAATCGGTACTTAAGAAAACACTTAATATTTTTACTGACTTTTAATGACAGTGCTGTACAAAAGGACACTGAATGAGAAATAACGATGGGGATGTAAATGAATGGGTTGTTGAGGAGGATTATTGTTATAGCTGATGGTTGCAGGATTGTTTAAACTGGTGATGCGGAAGGACATTGACGGTGCTGGTGATGTGCTGATGGCATGAGGGAGAGAGAGAGAGAGAGAGAGAGAGAGAGAGAGAGAGAGAGAGAGAGAGAGAGAGGGGAGGGAGAGGGAGGGAGGAGGAGGGAAGCGCAATTAGCAGTTGGAGAAAGATGGCATAACACGGTATGAAAGCAAGGAAAAGCCAAAGGAAATGGTAAGTGTCAGCGAAAAGAATGGAGAGAGAGAGAGAGAGAGAGAGAGAGAGAGAGAGAGAGAGAGAGAGAGAGAGAGAGAGAGAGAGAGAGAGAGAGAGAGAGAGAGAGAGAAAGGGAGCAGACGCCTGAAACACATACGCAAACTAAGGGAAGCATAGAAGCATGACAAAACAGGAAGCACTGACAAGCTGCCCAAGACATGAGCACCGGAGACAATGGAGAAATCAACGGCGGCCCAGCAAGCATATTCTGAGCACACTAATTACAGCCCATGCAATCAGGACTTCCTTTGTCGCGAAATTAAGACGAGACGGATTATAATAGGAAAATCGTGAGGGTATGTGGAGGCGCGAAGATACACACACACACACACACACACACACACACACACACACACACACACACACACACACACACACACACACACAGTAAACTAATAAAAAGAAATCTTACTAATTTTTTTACCTGATGTTCTCTTTGCATTACTGAATGTTTGATATCATTTTACAATAATATATACACCTTTGAAGAGGCTATTTAAAATGGAAGGGACAAATAAAGCCTCCATTAACTCATGCAGTACGAAAGGTCTTGCCTAATATCAATGAAACTGTTTGGAGGTACAAAGAACCAACTAGGAGACATAAACGAAAAAAGGGGTTAAGCGGGATAGGCATACCCTCCTGCTCTACGTTGGCATGCTGCTCTCTCTCTCTCTCTCTCTCTCGAACACCATACAAATTCGCCAACCTAGGGGAAGACCTATCGTGGTAAAAAGGATAGAAGCAATGTCTGTTTGCACTAGCAATGCGATGCGGCTTTTCTATTCTGTTCTTCCTCTTGTCAGGCACTTTTATTTTAGCTTTAAGGAATTTCTCGCAGTGAAGGCTTAGTGATAGATGATTACCTCAGAGTACAATTCAAACTTGGAAAAATACAGTACAGGGAGAATAACAGAGGAGAAATTACATCATGAAATAGCGAGGTGAATGGAAGCAGTCTGATAATGAGAAGGGTGAGGGGGATGGTGGTGAGCAGGAGCCATACTTTGAACTGTAGTTGAGTTAAATGTTTTCTGGAGGGCGACTGTTAGGGTAAATTAGTTCGGTGTGTTAGGGCAATTTTTTTTTTTTTTTTAACTTAGATGTCGTTTAAATCAAGCAATCGCGATTACCCTTAGGTGAGAAAAAGGATTGGCACACACACACACACACACACACACACACACACACACACACACACACACACACACACACACACACACACACACACACACACACACACACACACACACACACACACACACACACACACGCACGCACGCACACACACACACACGCACACACACACACGCACACACACACACACACACACACACACACACACACACGCACGCACGCACACGCACCCACACGCACGCACACACACGCACACACACGCACACACTCTAGTCGCTCAAATCATTAACCTCTCAAGACCACTCTCCCAGACAGTCCACATGCTCTCCCTCTTTCTCTCTCTCTCTATCTCTCTTACGACTCCCTTATGTCTCACTCAGGTCGACCGCACGGGTGTTTCTGGACGGCGTGTCACTCTGGCATGACTCGCCCGCAGTGATTGGTCGAGATATTGGACTTGGGGAGGGAGGTGGTAGGTGTACTGGTTAGGGGACTGGGTTAGGGAAGGAGGAGAAGGGGGGGGAACTGGAGTAGTGGGAGGGAGAGAGAGAGAGAGAGAGATGAGAGAGGAGAAGCTTGGGAAAACTGGTGGTGGTGGTGATGGTGGTGATAGGGGAAACGGGGTGTCATGAAAGTTGATGGTGATTGTGATGAGGGAGGTGAAGCAAGAGAGAGAGAGAGAGAGAGAGAGAGAGGGGGGGGAGGGGGCATATCCTGAAATACATTAGTTACAAGATAAATATAACCTCGTTTCCTATGTCACACACACACACCTTTTCATCCTGATTAACACATTCTTAACACGTGCTTCAGTCAGTGCAGGAGCGTCTGATATGGCGTAGAGGGAAAAGCGAAGTTCATAAACAAACAAGGGGGAGGGGGTCTTTGGATATATGAAAACGCAAAAACTATCACAAGAGAGAATTCTCATTTATCCACTACTTTTTACTCTAAATAAAAATCATGACTTCACGTTCATCTCTTTTCTTTTCTATATCCACATTGATAATTTCCCTTTACGAGACTTTCGCTCACAATACTCTCATAGCAGTTTTGAGTAGTATCCCTTTTAACCCAAAGTCTTTACAAGCAGTGTTTTACTGTACACATTTCTCATCTAATCTACACAGCTTCCTCTCAAATAAACCCTGATAACATTTTCATTTCCTGTCACCAGTTTTGCTCTCTTCCTCGCTGTCTTCTATTATACGTCCCTCCTAGTCTTTTCTTCAACCGTTTTCCGTACCCTCACAGTCACAACAGTCACCCGTCCTTGCCCGATTAGCTGAACCCTTCCATTCCACCTTCCTTTTTCAGCTTCTTCCAGTTAACTCCCAGTTTTCCATCTTACCTCACTGCACCACCTGTCGCCCAAACAAGACCAAAAATGAGAAACACGAAGCCCAGGATAAGAAGCAGCAGCATTACCAAGAAATTATCGGAGCAACAAATACCCACACTCCTTGTGGCCCCATGATGCATCGATGCCCATTACCGATATCATCTGGCGAGGCGCTGGAGGTCCCCGCGTTGACTGGCTGGGGACGTGGCAATCTGCGGCTCTGATGGATGTTGGCGAAATTGGCGACAGCAACAACACAATCAAGAGTGGATTCTCGGGGAAGAGGAAGATGGATTTTGGGGAAGGGTGGGGGTAGTGAGGTTAAAGGAGGTGGGAAATGAGAGGGAGTTGAGGGGAAAGGTGATGAAGTGGGAGAGGGAGAGAATAAATGAGAATTGAAAATTGTCGATAACAGCGCAATCACACACTGATTTGCAGATTCGAGGTTGGAAGGAGAGGGGTCGTGGATGCTCTTGAATGGAGTCGATAATAAATGGCGATTGTGAAATTGGGGAAATGAGATTAGAATTGAAATGGTTCAAGGTTTGACTGAAGAAAATGTGTGACCGGGATTGGAGGGCTTGGATTAACAGTGAATGTAAGTTGCTTGGTGTTACTAGGTCGAATTCTTGGCGTAGGAATCATCGTCAAACACCAGAGTTAAGGTACGTGTATGTCGAGTTTTCTGGGATACATGATATTAAGACTTTTTCAGTTATCATGTGTGGCGAGGGAGAATGTGGCGGGTCATGTGTGTCAGAAGGCATCCATGTTCAGTGCCAGATAATAAAATCTTTTTGCATCTCTGGGATTTCTGGCTGATGGAGCGAGATGTCTGCTGTGTTTAATGCTTCTGGTTGGTTAAGAACGATCACGTTAGTTTAGAGGTGGTTTCGAGAAAACTTAAACCATAGTCTAAAACTGTGCCATGAAACTCGGGACCTGAAAAAAGACTAAAGGTTTGAGACTATGGTGTGGCTGAATTTGAGCTGAAGAGACATGTGGGAAGCATGAGTTAATGGGGAATAGTTTAACACACAGAATCCCATGATTCACCATTACCAGTGTAAAATTGTTTGGCATTAGTGGGAAGAGAATATCATCGTTGTCCCAACCATGAGAGGGTTAACATGGAGATTATCATGGCGGTGTGGATGTGGCAGCCGGCAGTGTGAATGATGAGACAAAAAGAGGCGCCAGAAAAAGGAACCCTCGGAACACATTGGAAAAAACAAAAGAGAGAGAAAAACAGGAATTATTACCCTCTGGATGATGTGTCGTATTTTCTTAGTTTATTATCGCTACTTCGCAACATTTTCATTCAACTTCGGTCTCTTGTAATGGGAGAAATAATGATATCTAAACCCATCATTCTGAAAAGTCTCTTCAGAGCTGAATACAAATCGTCGGTTGATAGTAAGAACAGAGTACATAAAACGTCGAAGTAAGGTGATTAACTTCTTCACTACTTGGATGCCTTTATTTATTCTTCTTACTGTCACTTGAGTTGGTTTATCTTTTGTACGGCATTACAAACTCCACAGCTGGTTATTCGCCCTAGTTTAAATAAAATGATATCTTGGTGGCTTGATTAAAATGATAGTATGTTATGGAACTATTGCACTTCAAGGACGTATGAGTTTTGGTTTAGCTGATGACATCTTAGTAAAACCCACTTATTGTGACGATATTAATGGAAGAGAGAGAGAGAGAGAGAGAGAGAGAGAGAGAGAGAGAGAGAGAGAGAGAGAGAGAGAGAGAGAGAGAGAGAGAGAGAGAGAGAGAGAGAGAGAGAGAGAGAGAGAGAGAGAGAGAGAGAGAGAGAGAGAGAGAGAGAGAGAGAGAGAGAGAGAGAGAGAGAGAGAGAGAGAAAGAGAAAGAGAGAGAGAGAGAGAGAGAGAGAGAGAGAGAGAGACAGACAGACAGACAGACAGACAGAGACAGACAGACAGACAGACAGACAAACAGACAGACAACGGATAAGTAGATGGGTAGGTAGATAGATAGATTTTTTCTGTGACCTCTTGCTTATTGATATGATGTGTTTACATTGACGCCCATTGACAATAAGAATTCATGTCTAAGCGTGGACACACAGATAGTCTTATGGTGTAGTTTTTCATACCGGTACAAGTGTATCCACCGGAATAAAAATAAAAGTAATAGTAAGTGAATATTTGCCATAGAACAACAAACTTTCCTTGCTGGGTCAGAGGATACATGAACCAACAGGAACGGAGATCACAGACTCGTATCATACAGGTGATTTTCTTTCTTTCTGTCTTTCTTTTTTTTTCGGTAAGCGCAATGCCAAAAACATCTTGTAGTCTTTTATCATGTCTACTTCACACTCTGCCTCCTGCACGTATTTGAATTACGCATGTCCCTACCACTACATATTGTATTTTGTTTTCAATATGGTCCCATTAAAACTTTGCAAATATTCAGTACAGTCAAAATCTTCTTCCACCTCTTCAGTACATCTACACTTTCCATGTTTTTGGTATAATTTTCAGAAAGGCTTACTGCACCCTCATTATGACATTTATCATTTCCGCATGTACCTCATCAGCATCTGTTCCCTTCGCGCTCTTCACACTTTTCATAGCTGTCTTAATTTCTGTCACTGACAAATTCTAGGATATCAGATTACTACATGGGCACCATCAAAGCTAATCTTGTGTACTACCACTCTGATGATAATGTAATTTCCACTTCCTCATCTTACTTCCAAAAACATATCAATAAACTAATATGGACTACAACTATTTCAGAAGTCAGTGCTGGGTACTGCGGTTTTCACTGAGATATTACAAAACTCTCTTCTGTTTATTTCAGTCGCCATATAAATATTGCACATATAGAGGGGACCACCATTTATAACGATAGTCTGTGTAGAAACTGTTACAGAAACAAAATCGGATGCCATAAATTAATGATAATAGAACCGAGAACATAGAGAACCTAAAAAGAAAGGAAAACGAATATCATGGCAAGATACTAGGGCAGAAAATGAAGAAAATTGATCAAAATTGCTTGTGAGAGATAATGGTATGAGGTTGATGATAGGTAATGTGATACGTGCGGTGAAAATGAGGAGGTGAGAGGTGAATGAGACGATGATAAGTGATGGAATAAGAGGAGAGGATGGTCATAAGAGCCGAGGATCAAGAGGGTTAAACAAGAGAAGGCGAGAAGAGGGTGAGTTGTGGAAAGACGAGGAACGCGTGAATAATGCATCACTCTTCGACATGGTACACTTACACTAGAAAAAAACATTTGAGTCATGACATTCATGGAGACAGTGTTCCAGGACGATCATTATGAGCAACCACACTTATTTTTCCTGTTTTGAAGCTCGTGAAGGAAAGTGGTTATAATTGATTTTTTTTTGGGGGGACAGCTTTCAATTCGTATCAGCTTCTAAGTCTTCTCAGTAAAATGATCAAGTTCATACGGTGAGTACTAAAACATTTTAACAGCTGCAACAGACGATAAGACGTTCCTCTTCACAGCAGTAATAGAGGAGGTCACTTTCATATAAGAGCGAGAGTTGAAAAATGTTCCTCATACTCCGCAGGGAAATTCAGCTCGGATATTTCCTTCTCCGCATGACTTATGGACACACTCGCTTTCAATCAGACCTTGTTTTAGTCGACGGTAATAGTGCATAGAAATTTTCTGGTTCGACAGAATTGTCTTTACATTAGCTTTACATAATAACGAAACACATCTTATATAAAAGCTTCTGAGCCTGAAAATTTGTGGGAGAGGAGCCAAGATACTTTGTGTTCCACAATGCCTCAACTTTGTCCATATACTCGGTAGGGTAACTTAATATACATGAAGGGATGGAGGGAGACCAGCAAAACAATTTTATAGATAGCAAAGATATTTTAAGAAGCAACTCCTCTGTAATTTATGGTACTGTTAGTTGTATTAAAGAATGTAAGTAAAGGCTGCTTGGCACGACGACTGACTGTATAATCGAACTAAGCTGTAGATTTTCCTCTGATACAACAGCATTGGATAGAAGACTCGCCTTGTCACTCTTAATGTTGCACTTTTGCTCCATCATGCCTCCATTCTGGGTGGCATTAGCAATCACCCACAACATCTCGCATAAATAACGGAGAAAATAACCCAAACTCCCAGATAAACAACAGACTTTAGTCGCCGGAACTTCTTATCACCGAGAGCGAGAATTGAGTCCGCCTCGGCACGACTAAATTGTCATGAAGGCAGGATGCAATTAGGGACCGCGGGACATTTTGACAACTATGTATCGTGTCTGGGGAGTATGATATCATTCCATTTGTCATACGAATGGCTCGGGGAAAATAACCTTAGATTAGTATGGTTAGTGTCCCTCGGAAGCAGAACGGTGCCGAAGTGGGGAGGAGAGCGGGAGTTTCAATATCCGCAACTTTGATGGAGTTAAAAGGGTTACGGTGTGGCCATGGTGTTTTTTCGGACACCCAGACGACACCAGACGGACGAGAACGGGGCTACTGAATACCGAGCGCAACTGCACATGCAAAAATAATGCGGTGAGGGTCAGGAGTAATGAGACAAGACATAGAAAACTGAGGCCATATTCTTCACGTGACAGCAGCAACATCCGAGGTTTTACAAAGTGTGTGTGTGTGTGTGTGTGCGCCTGTCTTTCTGTCTGTGTAGGTGTATGTCTAGGTGTGCGTGTTTGGGTGTGCGTGTGGTGAGTGTCTGGTAGGGTGACAGCGGAGGAAGACAACGCATTGTAATTTCTCCAGGATTTGTGCGCCTGAATAAAGACCTGTTTCACCTCCATTACCCATCAATGACTTCAGACAAATGGGCAGCAATTTAGGATAATCAGAAACCGACTCGATATTATGATTTTTTTTCTTTCCTTAAGTGTCATTGTCTCGTGGCCATCCTCTGAGTGTCCCCTTCCTTCCCTCCCATTCTCCCTCCCTCCGATATTCTTTCTTCCCCTTCCGCCTCCCTCTGCCCCTTCTCCACCCCTCTACCCCTTTCCCTCTCAATCCTTCCGTTTCTCCTTCCCTCCGTTTTTCATTCCCCCATACCATCTTTACTTCTTTCCGTCCCTACATTTCTCTTCTCTCCCTTTCTCCCTCCCCTTCTTTTCGTCCTCTTGCCGCCCCCATCCCATCCTCGTAAGTCGGGCTAAGCGATATTAGTAGGAAAACACTGAGGAAAATGTAGGTTCCTCTGAATTATGCGTCCTGTGAGTCTCACGGCCGGAAAATGTCGCATTATCGATTCTGGTGTGGCGACAGTGATTATGTGGGTGGATGATACAGTTTCGGAGAGCAGATAAGATCGCTCAGTTTGGCGCTGCTCACCTTCACAACTTTCCCTGTCATTTCACTCTCCCATTAGGCTAGGTTTATTTCTGCTTGCTTTTTATTGCACGGAGTTCAGGAAGCGTCCCCGTGTTTACTATCTTTTTTCTTGGTCATGGTATCTAACTTTGCCTTTTAATATTATACTGCACCAGACGACTGAATATTTTGATGTTGCTCAGTGACAGCCAAAACTTCGGTGCTATTCAAGGCAATAATCCGCGCAGGTAAATCTGCTGATTCCACCGCCACAACTACATGTTCCTGAGAAAATGCTTATACTAATACTCCATTGTCCTTGGATAAAGTGTCAGTATATATTTGATTCCAGTAGTATTAGTATGAAATTGAGTGGAATTTTATGTTATTTTAGCACTGGCTCCATTTCACGATATTGGACTAAAGAATACAATTGAAATATTTAGCATTTTTATAGTTCGTCCCCTTGTAGTTAGAAAAAAAAAATCTGTCCTTTTGCGGCATATTTCACTTAACTCTGTGGCAGAATATGACAATAAAACCATTCTGTATCTTGTCAACAGCACTTCTTCGTGGCTAGTAAAGTAATTTAGTGTTAAAGTTCTGATACAGGTTAGTACTCAAGATGGAATGACGTTATTTTTAAGCATAGTAGCACTGAAATTGAAGGTAAATCTTAACATGAGTTTTGCATCCGCTTATTTCAGAACGTACCCAGTCTCAGTCAGACCATGAAGAAAGTCAACGCCTCACTTCATCACCTTAAAGAATGGCCTCCGTCACATCACCTCTCAGCTCCTTTATCGGCGAGTTTGAAGATGGTGACAGTGGAGAGACGTCGGGAAGATTGGTCCGCAGCGTCAATAAGTGGCGTTGCGATTCACCAAACAGATTAATATGTGTATTCTCTCAGGACCGGGCAGGATGGGATGAAGACGTGTGTGTATTTGGGTGATTATGGAATGGGTCTGATGCCACGGTGTAAAGGGATCATATTTCACTGTTGTAGAGACAAATGGTGAGCCGTCAGTTGTCAGGATGGGTGTGGCGAATTATTTACTGGAGTCAACTATCTCGCAAGTCAGCCAGCACAGCCTCAGTTATCTCAGAGTCTTGGAAAATTACATTCAATATAGGACAAGTGTTCGAGTATGAGAACTACAGAGCTGCACGTTATTGTTTAAATTCATGTGTTTCTCCCTGTCTTTTTGTACTCTTGCTGGGAGGTGGGATGGGAAGGCTTTCAGCACAATTTGGATAACGTACCAGTTAATTCATACTTATTCTTAAAGTTCTTCGCTACCTCTAGCTGTCAGCAAAAGTTCTATTTGAGTTAACTGCTTTGTTTGGTAATGATCATTCTTATTTTATATAAAAAAAAAAGTCTTCTTCCATTATTGTTTAAAGTTTCTATACGTTGGACCCTGTCAGCGTGGTACTTGCCTTACCCAGTGGCTCTTAACCGTAAGCTCCTAAAACCAGGCTTTGAGGTTCACCTCATGATAAACTTTTAAAAGTTCCAATGCGTTGTACAAGGTTAACCAAAGACATGCAATATCATTAGCAATTACCATCATTTCTTTCAGTTTAACTCCCAAGTCTAATGTAAAAGACGCCTATTTTCTTTTTAAGGAACCTAATTTTCTCGGTTGGCCGAAAATTCATAATTAAATAATTCTTTACAAAGACAGTACGTCAGCTTCACAGCTCCGGGTCAGAATTATCACCATACCAGGAACAACAACCCCCAGGATAATTGTCCTTTACCTCATTTGTTAGACAGACATCCTATTACAGATCTGGAGGGAAAAAAGTCTGAGGAGTAATCAGGTTGGAGCAGATGCTGGTGTGACCCGGGGAGCGGCCCTCAGGTGACATGACTGGGGTCATTACTCAGGTGTCACAGGTCAGGACCAGGCCGGGGGGGGGGGGAAAGGGGTGATTGTGGCAGGGTACTCAAATACACCGCCAACACTCTCTCATGCGCCGCCTCGCTTGAACTGATCTACATGACATCTGATCTGATGAAGAAACTAGGTCACTTGGTTGGGAAAATTTTATAACAATTTGAGCGAAAGATTATTTGGTGTCACGGGGACAAGGTGATATGTGATTAGATTACAGTTCCACCTGAGGGAGTCACGCTATTATCTGGTAGTTGATGTTGATGCTCTAGCCCGGTGTGTCTGGCCGAGCAGACCCATCGACCACAAACCTAGCTGGCTTTAGCAGTCGTGGTTCAGTGGGTTAGAGCGCTCTGACCGAAAGGTTGAAGGTTCGAGCCCACTCAAGGGGCCTTTGGTAGACATCAGGAAAGGCATCCGGTCATAAAGGGCTGCACGACCCAAAAACTAAGTCCTCTACCCAGGGAAGACGCCTTGGCCCTTATCGAGAAAAAGGGACACGACGTAAAACTAAAAAAAAAATAAAAAAATAAAGATAAAGGTGGAGTGAATCAAGTGCCGGGGAAGTGATTTAATGGTACTTAGAGAGGATGGTAGGATGATGGAGGGACGGGGTGATGAAGATGTAGAGGTGTGCTGATGTTATGGATGTGGAGCTTAGGAGGCGGGATTGCAGAGGTGGGGTGATGGAGGTGTAGTGATGAGGTGCCAGGATGATGATGCGCTGGAATCAAGGCAGAATGGTGAAGTGATGGGGTTATGGAGGAGGGGTGATGAGCTCATGGCACCATAATGTGTGGGGCTGGGAGGGTTGCACTCCTCCTACAACTGACTTGGGGTATATCCTATTAAATCATTCCCTCTCTCCCTTCAAGTAATCCTGAAAAATATGCTTACATTCTTTACACTGAAAATGAAATTATTACGAAAAAACACTCATATCGAAACTGAAACTGCTGAAAATACTATAGCACGAACAAATATAAGTTGATCATACGTAGCAAGATAAGCTAACTAGCGCCTTTGTGATAATGCATAAATATCAAATCTGACTACAGATTATGAAATGTGCTTCTTTCCTTGTCATGGGTGTGGTGATGGGGTTTTAGAGGGATGGGGTGATGGGGTGAAAGAGGGGTGAGGTGATGGGGTGATAGAGGGATGGGTTGATGAGGTAATAAAGGAAGGATGTGATGGGGTGATAGAGGGATGGGGGAGGTAATAGAGGAAGGGGGTAATGAGGTGATGAGGTAATAGGGGGAGGGGGTGACGAGGTGATAAAGGGGTGAGGTGATGGGCCGATAGAGGGATGGGGTGATAGAGGGATGGGGTGATAGTCGATAGACGGATGGGATGATGAGGCAATAGGGGGAGTGGGTGACGGGGCGATAGAGGGATGGGGTGATGAGGAGATGGTGTAATGAACTAATACAGAAATGGGGTGACAGAGCACTGGGGTGATGGGACTATAGTAAAGGAATGATAGGAAAATCTGTATTGTAAAGTGGGACGGTGCTGAACAACGAAGTGTATTTAACATTTTATGACGTGTGATTTTTGCCTTGGGATATGAAGCTCGAATTCCTTGTTATGTACTGTGTCAAGAATGTGTGTGTGTGTGTGTGTGTGTGTGTGTGTGTGTGTGTGTGTGTGTGTGTGTGTGTGTGTGTGTGTGTGTGTGTGTGTGTGTGTGTGTGTGTGTGTGTGTGTGTGTGAATTTTTCTTTTATTCACTTAACACATTCAGGTTTCTATGACTAACCATCCACAGAATGATTTTTTCTGTTTTTGTCAAAATAAGATGCTAGAGGTGACGCGGCCAAGGAAAACTTAATCTATGCTAGATATTAACCGAGGAAGCCGTTTCTTGCGGCTCCTGGGGCAGGTAGTATGATATCTCTATGTAACATTATTCTTTTTTAGTCCCCCATAAGCCCATTAGACTTAATTTCATAACATATTCGTCTAATCAACTGCTACAGGGAAAGCAGATGAGGAAAAACGATAATGGCTCTAGTTCTGTGTATCTGTAAAAGGTGGGAGTTAACGTTAACATAACTGCATTTTTGAAGTAGCGAAAATGAAGACTTTATTTTCTTTTTCCTCCTTGTGGTTTATTCTAATTTGTAGTCTGATTTCATGACCGTCGAGTTAGTTATTAGAGGCTGATTTAGGAATAGCTAGTGCACATTCCCGTCACTTAGTAAAAGATGTGGACAACATAAGAGTGAGAAAATAAATGAACACAAAGAGAAGCGATGAGGAAGCGGGTGTTTTCCTGAGGCTGGGGCACCAACACTGGATCCATCCATCATCACGCTATCTTAATGCTTCTATAATTATGGCTTATGCTCAGATTATATGCTTACATCTTCCTGAATTAGTGGCAATTTTTCTTTCGCCATCACTGATTATACTGATGTTCCTTAATTTATTCCTCCGTAAATTGCACTCTTTCAATCACAGTTAATAACGACACTATGTTAATATAATAATGCGGCTGGATCCATCTGCCCTAATGCACTTAACGAGAGACAGAGGGACTCTGCTCAGCTGAAGGGATGTAGACAGGTTGTTTAAGACTGAGTGCGTTTCTTAACCTCTTGGCTGTGACTACATTTTATAGTTTATTCTTGTCTGTATACAGCGACCGGTTTGCATACACCTGGGGTTACAGTCGCAAACCTTGTATAGCTTAAGCTGTGTATAAGACGGCTTGTTTATACTTCATCTTCACTCATACACTTACCACACACTACATAACCAGACCAGAATGGACCTTAAAGTATGGAAAATGGTCGATGACATTAATTAACTGATTATGAGACATGTTTGTTGTAAGAAGTGGTTATTGGCTTTAGTACTAACCTTTACATGGCCGAGCAGATGCACTCTAAGACGTTCAAGCTGTGTTTTACGGCTCCCGAAAAGCAACTGATCCGCAGGGCCGAGTGACTGCATTGTATATCACATTGTTTAGTTTTCGTACCTCTAGACAAATTTACTCATCTTAGGAAAGACTCCCCCGCAGATAAGGGGATTAGCGGCATCTTCCTTTATTTTTTCAGGAGTAGGGGTTGCTTCAGAGATGAATAAAATAGTTTGTTACCAGTATAAGTAAAGTAAAAGTGATTTCTTAGAGTCGAATTGGTTTACCCTGAGAATCAAAGGACATGCCATTTAGCTTTTTATAAAATTAAGGGGGATGAAGCGGTCACTCATCATCATCATCATTATCATCAAAATCATCATCATCATCATCATCATCCTGACCCTTTCTCCCACCTAAAAATGGGGTGAGTTTGGATCCAGAAACGGGAAAATATAAAGTACATAGTAGGAGAACAATCAGCAACACATCCAGTGATAGTGATATGGGCCGTACAAACATATTCATTCCAGCTTCAGAATCTGCTTCCCACTTTTACGGCTAACTTTTTGTAGCTTATTTCTTTACAGATACACAAAACGTCCAGCTGTCAGACGCACCCAGTCGCTGCATGTCGTTACAAATGGGTGCCAAGCCTTTGTTGTGTGCTACTCTGAACTATCATCCACCCAGCTCCACCTCTTGTCACTTCACTACCCAATTCAACGTTCAAACCTTTTTCATTCATTTATATGGCATATCTAGCCACCTTCCACTTGGTCTACTACTCATCGTCCAAACTTCAAACTCACTCACATAATCGTATACTCTTTTCATCACCAATTCTTCATGCAGTGATCATCCTCATCCTCTTCCTCATCCTCATCATCATCATCATGGCCTTGTTTTCCACGGCGTAATGGTTAAAAAAAAAATATTGGGGCTGAAAAGACTGAGCACAACAAAACTCAGGTCCCTTCATCGCAACCACCAGAGTTCCCCTCCCTTGTTTCTCCTTGTTGCGGGTCCCTCGATGCGCGCGCGCGCACGCACACGCACACACGCACACACACACACACACAGACACACACACACACACACACACACACACACACACCAAACCCAATAAATACTTCCTGAAAAACACAGACTTTAACTGAGGTCATAATTACCCTAACCCTCCTCTTCCCACCCACCACCCTTCTCCTACGCTATTTTATTTTTATCTTTGAGTCCTGTTTCCTTAGTCGTCTCTTTCTGTTTCCGCTGTTGCTCTCTTGTCTCTTCATTTTGCTCTGCGTTTCATCTGTATCTCATTTTTCTATATAGATATCTTTTTCCTTTGTCTTTGTAGTTGCTTCCTTGTCTCTCAATTCGCCTCGGTGGTTTGCCTTTTATTCCAATCTCTCTCTCTCTCTCTCTCTCTCTCTCTCTCTCTCTCTCTCTCTCTCTCTCTCTCTCTCACACACACACACACACACACACACACACACACACACAATGTAAAAATCATATATCTTTCTGCTTTTCCTCACATATCATGCATTATCTAAATCTTCCAACACTCTCTCCTAACCTTTACTGAACATCACATGAAAATCTGTGCAGGACCAGATGCGGTATGACTTAATTTTCTGCATTCCTTGTGTGTATGTGTGTGTGTGTGTGTGTGTGTGTGTGTGTGTGTGTGTGTGTGTGTGTGTGTGTGTGTGTGTGTGTGCTTATTTTTTCCACCTCATTTAGCGTACAAGTAAGATGACATGATGGAGATGGTCGGTAAAATTTGTTATCCATCTTATTGCACTTACTCATTAACGGAATCTTCTGACTGTCCTACTAATAGACAAACCCTCCACAGACCAGCAAGTCCTCAGCCAGCTCATCACAATTAGCAGTCATCACTTTTGCTTTCCCAAACATCAGTCCAAATTGACGCTAATTGTGGTGTCAATAATTAAGAGTTTTAGTTTTACAGATTTATGTTTTATTCCTGCTAACCCCAGACGATCTTACGCAACTACGACAGGTCTCTATTAGTAAAGGAGTAGACGAAGGCTATAGCTAACACTTCTAGTTCGAAAGCCTATCCGAAGCTGAATAAGAATCATCAGGAGTATGTATGAATTAGGGTCGTATGGATGGTCCTTAAATAGAGAAGTGGAAGACCCCTATTATTTCGTGATCATTTATGGAACACTTACTGGCATGATTATTTGATGCGATTAGCCTGGGTCTCACAATATAGAGTGCAGTCAACAAATTCATAGTACTGTAAGTCAAAACTCAGTGCATCTTCGTCAAGTGCTTTAGAAAATATTGCAAACAAATTGAAGCATGCATTCCATTTTTCGATTTAAGGTTTAAGCATATACCTCTTAGATATAAAATACGTTATGAGGATCGTAGAGGTTAAGAGAGCTGCCCACCTGTAGTCTTGGATTTTCGCTAAACCAAAGAGGTCCCAGCAGGTGCCCCTAATTACGCTAACAATCCACTCGACACAATGGGATCCGGTACGCCAGCAGAGGCTTCCCGGGCCGTGCTGGAAAGTAATGGCGGTAACTCGAACAGGAAGGAAATGGATAACGAGCAAACATTTTAATAAAGTATGGGGGGCCTCCTCCTCTTAAGCGGCTTTCGGCGATGGTGGCAGTTATCGCCTCTTTAACCAGGTAAGCTTAAGGGTGAAAGTCGTGTGCTGTCCCGCTAACAGGTGACGGGGGGTGCAATAGACCTCGTTTGACAGACCTGGGTTGTTTGTTGACTCTGCTAATGGCTTTGGAAGGCTCGGTGAAGGGGAAAGTTGTAAATTACTCTTCGGCTTGTATTGTCATGGTTTTCTTGGGCTTTACCTGAGGAGCTACAGCAGATCTCAGTGTTTTGTGGGTGGCGGTGGAGGCGTGTCGACCGCACCCGAACTTATGTCGTGGCTTCAAGTGGCTCGGTTAGTTAAGTCATTTGAGGGTGTTTATGTTCGCTGCACCGTCTCTTAAGGGTCACTGTATCATAAAATCAAGAGCAATTTTGATATTACGCGCTTTTTTTTTTTTTTTTTTTTTTTTTTTTTATATAAGAGCAGCTCATAACTTGCCGTAGTTAATGAGTGCAAAAACAAGTAAATCAGCTAAGGCAATGCATGCTTGCAGAATTCGTTGGAGATATCTTTAATTACACAATTTTCTTGTCACACATAAACACATAAAATGTGCACACAGACGAATGCATAAAAAACAAGCTCACATGCATACCAAAGCAAGCCTCAGATATCCACAGTTAAACCTGAGTGCGCAGAACACAAAAATAATATAATACAAAACTCTTTAAACAGTAAAACAGCACATGTTGGCCTGAAGGCTGCGTGTGATTAATACCGACGTCAGAGGTAATCCAGGAAGACCCAGTTGAGATATCCATGTTAACCACTACTCACCACGGGCCAGAGGGTGTGACAAAGAAGTAATCATAGTTAAGGGAACAGAAATTAGATAAAATGTTGGTTTCAGTGCTTGGCAAAAGGTTAATGGCGAAGCTCCATGATAATTTAGATAGTTTCTACCCAGAATTTCTGAGGGAAATTAGTTTTTCATATAGCTAACTCTTATCCATTAATGAAGTCTCCCCAACATTGTTGCCTTTGGTGACAAAATAAACAAACTAGAGGTTGCGTCATTGCACTGAGCTGAGATTGTTTCAGATTGTTTTACTTAGAGGAATCTCTCTTGAGCTGAAGAAAACCGTTTAAGAGAAACAAAATACTGTCAAAGTCTTTTAATCGGCAATGCAGGGGAAACTGGGAGTTCCACATTATCGAAAATTCCGGACTGGTGGACAAGCCCTCTGAAGAGCCCCCTGAACACCCCCCGAACACCAGTAAAATAAATAAAATTACAGTAATTCTTTTCTTTTTTCAACTTATCCATTAAGTGTAGTGCAGGTGTGTTACAGGTAAATCCAAGGCATCAATAGTGTAGTAATCCAAGTTAATCCTAGGGTTGTGGGAGCCATCACGAGTCACAATACGCGAGAATTCAATTAATATTCCGGGAGTAAACCACACTGGGAGAAGTACAATGGCAGACTACAAGCCGGGCAGCATCCAGGACTTTGTGAATGGTGGCATGGGTACGAAAACAGACGGTTCGGCTCAACCGAACCGTCATTTTTTTCCCCTTGTTAGTTCGGAATGAAAGTTTCGAACCACCAGGCTTTCCGAACCATTAGATTCCGAATTAAAGGAAACTGACTGTAACAAAAAATATCGTAAGGAGGCGAGGGAGTTTAAAGAGAACCCCACAGGAACAATATAGTGATGCCACTTATAATGATTTACCTTTAAGATGAAATATAAACCTCTTTCCACGGAATATATACAAATTCCTGATTAGATGTTCATGATATATATACATAACTTTGAGAAAATACATCTGTGGACCTATGACAGTTATGATAGCCAGTAGTATGCTTAAAACCTGAATCGCGGAGAAGGAAGAAAACACATGGTCTCTGTTGGACAATTTATGGATCGCTTTTGTTTATATTTGACAAGGCTGCACCTGTATTGCAGAGAGCAGTCAGCAAAGATGCAGAGGGATCAGACACATTTTGTTGTCATCACGTGCTTCAGAAATTATAGTAAAAAAACTGAGGGCTAATGTTCTTCTGATTAAATGTTGAAACCGACAGAGCCTTGAGAATGCAATACGTTCCTAATTTAATAATAAATATTATGTAATGGTCTGTTCTTTTTACCCTACAAATACTCGTAAATACCATCACCCACTCCTACCTCACGTTAATATCACTTCCCACGTGCACACTCCCTTCTCATTTATTTATAAACACATTACGAAATCGAAATGGCCTTTTTTTTTTTTTTTTCTTACACACTCTTTTTCGTACTCATTATAATCATTCTAGTACTTTTTCCATAATACGTTGTCTCATGGATGAAAACCGGCACTAACCCATAAGTTCCTCTGTATTCATTTACTAGTTTCCATTACCCTTCTCAACCAATGGTCATATTACCTTGGCTTTGGAGAGTCGACACATATTCACCACATATTCTGTCTAATATTCTCCTGCACGATATATTTTCCTTCGTAATACGATAAATTCGCAAAAGTAATACACAAGAGAACATCATCTCTTTGGCCGGAAAAAATCGTTTAGTGCTAAGTAGAATGAAAGAGTTAATACGGTTAGAGTAGTATTTACAAATTTAAGAGTGTTTTAATCTCTTCACTGTGAGATGTCCTTCTTTCAGTAAATGTTACTGGAGGGGGATAAGTTCCATATGCAGCAACACACCGGAAAATACAGGATACTGGGGACCCTCCTAACCTCACGAAAGTACCAGAACATATCTCTTCATTCTCTCAGGCTCCTATAACTCAACTTCAGCTGAATATACAGTATAATCTGGCGTTGAGCTGCCACTGAATATTAGACTTGTCCAGACCATGAGAGGGATAATGGTAACAGAATTAACTCTCAGTCTTTTGTACTCACTTTCATTTGATTAAAATTGTAAGGCGTCAACGGGAAAAAAATACTCTATACCCCGTTTACCTTAACCTAGCCCCGATTTTTGTCCTTTTGCAGCTGATATCATATGGCTGAGAGGCAGGAAAGGACAATGCTGCGAGCCTATTTCCCTCCCACACAACTTAGTGACTAGTATCACATTCTAATGCTAATTTCTTGTTACAGCTCAGCATTCAAGACGGAGAGATGGCAAGTTTAGGCCAGGCATGAGCAAAAAACGTACAGCTGTCACCACCACGAAAGAGTTAATGTTTCATACGCAGAAATAAACCAATAAATACAGAGTGCTACTGAGCCTCTAACCATCGAAGAACAGGACCCCAAGAGGCAAACCATATCCCTCGGTGTTCCCTCTTCCACATTCCCTCTCCTCCACACTTTTTCACCTCTCTCACCTTTCAATTGTCTCCCTCCATTCAATAAACCATCCACTAACTCATCCACTGAAATAAGCTCACAACCTGCCTTACTCACACTACTTTGCAAACGCTCTTCTAAACGTTCTTGTAATTATATCTTGTAAGGGGATCCATATTTTATCCTTTCCTGTCTCCTTTCTTTATTTTTCAGTGTTCCAATAATCTAGTTTCCATTAAAGAGAGAGAGAGAGAGAGAGAGAGAGAGAGAGAGAGAGAGAGAGAGAGAGAGAGAGAGAGAGAGAGAGAGAGAGAGAGAGAGAGAGAGAGAGAGAGAGAGAGAGAGAGAGAGAGAGAGAGAGAGAGAGAGAGAGAGATAAGAAGAAGCAGGTGAGCTAAATAAGCCGCGAATGGTGACAGCATAAGGACCCTCCCTAATTACAGACAGCAGGCACGAAATCTCAAGAAACTGGACAGGTTGACAATCAGCATTAATGACGCCACGAGAGAAAATACGAAAGCCAGGCAATCTATGTACCCCCACCTCCCATCATCCCACCTACGACACCTGCAATCACCGACATTAGCGACCACGGTATAGGAATTTTCAGCAGACAGCGGCAATAAAAAATCAATTTGAACGTGAAACATATATAATATTTGCGAGGCCATCATAACAGCAAACGGGGTCCCTCTTGCTTATTATTTTCATCGTTCGCAGCCGGCCAATTTAGCGGCGATTGGTACCTATTAAGGGCGTTTTGCTAACGAGAAATCTGCATAGTGGTTTGCCCGCCATGTTTGGGTGGCGTGGAATGAAGGGGAGAGGAGTGATGTTGGGGTCGAGAGTAAGTGTGAGGAGGGTTAGAGGCAGGGTAATTGGTGTGTGTGTGTGAGAGAGAGAGAGAGAGAGAGAGAGAGAGAGAGAGAGAGAGAGAGGAAGGGGGAAGATGAGATAAGAGTTAAGTGAAGTAGAATGCAACTAAGTGGAAAGGGAAACAGATGGTACGAGCCAATGTATACGTAATGAGGCACAATAAATAACAGAAGAGAGACGGAACGAGGGTAAATACCTCGAGATAAGCTGGAACTTGGGATAAAAATGATGGGTGAAGAAATTACACGAAGAGAGAAGTAAGAGACAGAAGGCAACGAAATGGCTGCTTAAGTAGTAATGGTGTGTGAGAAAGAGGGAGACAGAAGTTTTAAAGTATAAGTCCGCGGATAGAGCAAGGAGAAAATAGTAAATTGTAAGTTAAACAGAAGTGACAAGAGGAGACGAGGGAAGAAAATGGTCGAGAGGATTAAGAAAGGTGTGGAAGGAGGTGGAGAATACTGAGTAAATTAAAGAGATGAAGAGATGGCCAGATCTGTATACAAAATTACGACAAAAACATTATATTGCTACAAAAAAATTTCTTCAGGATATACTCGAGATACAAGCAGCATTTTAATAACTAGAAGCAAACCACACCACTAATTACCGATCAAATTAAAATGCATAAAGCGGTTCCAGGCTTTTCTTTTTTTCCTAAGCACTTCCAATTAGTTAGCTCCTAATTTTATAGTCTCCTTTTTAAGTGGCCATTATTCCTCCTCCCGGGTTTTATGACTAAATTACACGGTGCGGATAATAGGCAGTGGTCCTTAGCCTCTCCGCGCTGCCACAACCTTGCCATCTTGCAACCTGGATCTAACAATTTGCAACTGGTGGATGTTTGCTGGGAAGGGGATCAGATCGGAACCTGTTGGAGGTTAGGGGGCGGGGTGTGATGAGAGGTGGAGACAAGGAGATACGAGAGGGAGCGAGGTGAAAAAATGGTGGGGAGAAAGAGTAAACAAAAGATGGAGGGCAAGCGATGAGAAATATGAGGTTGATGACATGGAGAACAGGAAATTATAAGCAAGGTGAGCAGTTAGTATGCATAGTAAGGGAGGGACCAGAGACACAAGTAAGAGATAGATAAGGTTGTGTGAAAAAGGAAGAGGGATGAAGCGGAGGGGAAAAAAAGAAAAAAAAGATGAAAATTTTGGATTATCGAGAAAGCAGGGTTTAAAGGAACGAGACTGTGAGGAAAGGAGAAAAGTGAGAAAATGTTAGGGAGGAAAGATGCACGAACATGAAGCAGGAGTGATGACCAAAGCAAGTTTCGTAGTACGTGGGGTAAGTAAAGAAAATAAGGACAGAAAGTCTTTATTGTATGAAAGGAAGGTCATTTTGATGTAACTGCAAGTGTTCTCTCTCTCTCTCTCTCTCTCTCTCTCTCTCTCTCTCTCACACACACACACACACACACACACACACACTCACACACACACACACACACACACACACACACACACACACACACACACAGCTTGATTAGCTTTGGATGTCTCTGCTATTCTCGCCTTTTTTCCTCCCTCTTCCAGTGAATTGAACACCTTTCGTGGGGACTCAAATGAACTTATCCCCTCTTATGGCAAAGCAGTTATTCCATTTCCAACATCTCGTGTCTGAGGGAAGTTGGCATTCCATTCGCTGATACTGAAAGCTGCTTATTATTACCCTCGGCCATAGTGCTCTCTATTGTGCCCACTCAATCGTAAGGAATCATTATTTTCCCTTCACTTTGAGAGGCTTGAAATGAGTTTATGTAAATTCAGCCTCAGTTCTTCTAAGGGTGGAAATCTGGTTCGTGTTCTTTTGAGTTCAATTTCAGTGTTCTTAATACACATTTAGGTATGGATTACCCGCTTATCACTGCAGTAAAGAACAGAAGTCAATTTCCCTTCCTCACCAACATATACTTATTAGTCCCAACACAGGCCCTTTACACCGATGCACATCCATGTAATGCTGGCATACTTTAATCTCCCTGCAAACACACACACACACACACACACACACACACACACACACACACACACACACACACACACACACACACACACACACACACACACACACATCTACGTCACTAGTCCATATACACCTCTGCAGTACCACACACACACTCACACTGTTCCACACACATCCTTTCTGACAGTTTGGTTTATAGCCCTGTGTGCTGTTGGCATGTGTGGTCTGTGGTTGGTTTATGTATGGGGGCAGCGCTCTTGAGTAATGACACTGTGGTTTATAATGACGCAACGGCGGGTCCTGCAGCTGTGAAGAAGACGCTACTTCGTGTGAAGGGAGAAAAAATTGGACAGGTAAGCAGGTCTGTATGGTTGGTGGAGCTGGTCTGGGGGCGTCGTTCAAGACAGCCGTAAAACTTTCTTCTCGTTACAGACAATGTGTGTTTTGGCTCTACGCACTTCCGCTGGCTTCCACACATATTGTTCTTTGTTGTCAATAGCCGCAAAATGTTTTCAATCAGTCTCTTTGTGTTCTGCTTTTTTTCCACTAACGAGCACATTTTTCCTCATTACGGCTCCGATTCCTGCCAAAAATACTCGTTTATTCTTTATCACTTAATATATATACCCTCGCTTCCTTCATAAATACCACCCACAAAGGAGGCGAAAAATGATCACCACCACAAATATCGGTGTGGAGCATTTAATTAATTTGATTTCACTCCACAGTTACAGATAAGACTTTATCGGGAGCTTTAATCTCTCCCGCTGACATCCATACCCTCGCTATATTTGATCTCGGAATTAATATACGACATGGTTGTGCTCTGGCGGGATGTTATCAGAGTCTCGACCAGCTGCATCGCTAGTTAGTGCTGGGGTGATTTTATCGGTCGCTCACATTAGCTAATTAGCGTTTGCTGAAGTACACGAGGACAGTGACATACAAGGACAGTTACAGGCACAAGTACAGCAACACATTTGAGGACACTGACACACTCGCACGAGGCCAACAACAGTTACAAGAATAGCAACACACGAGGACAGTGGCATACGAAACAGTGATATACATAATGACAGCAACACACACGGGGACAGTGACATATCAGGACGGCGTCAGTCACAAGAACAGCAACACACAAGAGGACATTGCCATACGAGGACAGAGACAGACACATGAACATCAACACGCATGAGGAAAATGACATACGAGGGCAGTGACAGACACAAGAACAGCAATACACATGAGGACAGTGACACTCACGAGACAATGACAGTGACACATATGAGGACACTTATACATCGGAGTACAATGACGCACACGAGGAAAGTGACACGGAGGACAGTGACAAACGAGGACAATGACAGATGCGAGAGCAGAGGAAGGTGTCTTAAACGAGAACGCAGAATATGTCGAGCCGAACACAGAAAAAAAAAAAAAAAACAGGAAAAATACTAGGAAGTCACATGATAGTAATAATACTTACGTGGATGGAAAGCGAGACATATTATGGATTTTACCTAAACTTAGAGATCAGAAATGATAGTAGTTAGACACATAAGTAAGTATGTAGATAAACAGATGAAAGGTTAGATTGGAACTGTCAACAGCTGCTGGCGTAAAATAAGGTTGATGAATGAAAAAGTTTAGTCTAAGTTATCCATAATAATCACAGCGAAGTTCACATATCTCTCATACCACGACTAAACAATTACAGAGTTCCTCACAATGTAGAATAACTCACTTGCAAGAATAAATGAAAGCAACCGCAGTAAATCTGGAGCAGAGCTGGAAACATAAAACGACCCGGGCACATACTCTGACATCAGCCAAGCGAAGCACTACTACTGTTTCCTCTAATTAAGCACACACACACACACACACACACACACACACACACACACACACACACACACACACACACACACACACACACACACAGAGGCAAACACGCACATACGCACATTCGACTAAGAGAGAGAGAGAGAGAGAGAGAGAGAGAGAGAGAGAGAGAGAGAGAGAGAGAGAGAGAGAGAGAGAGAGAGAGAGAGAGAGAGAGAGAGAGAGAGAGAGAGAGAGAGAGAGAGAGAGAGAGAGAGAGAGAGAGAAGTTTTTTAATTAGGGCAAATTACCGCCCACTGCAGTGACTCAGTCGAATCCTTGTAGTAGGTGACTGTGAAGTGTGACTGCAAGTTCGGTAACTAGCCGTGCAATCATTCGCTGTTGGACAGAAAACTCAGCCACAAACACACAGAATCAGTTTTCAAGCCAAAATTCATACACATGCTATTCCTCGTAGTGTACAGCTTTATACTTCAGCCAATTCTTTATTTCAGGTGTTCCTGGAGCTGGCAGAGAAAAAATGCTACCCACGTATTCCCTGTGTGTCGTAGCATGTGACAAAAAGGTGACGATGATGTGGGCTGGGAATCTCACTGTCCACCAATTTCAATCCACAAATGGAGCGAGAATCCACTGGTCTGAATCCCCTTACTGCCCAGGGAGTAAAGCAAGGCAGGTCCTATTGGCTGTAGGGAATGTTAAAGGCGTGAATATAAGGCATGGACTGTAAAACGGCGGAGATAGTGGAGGCGTTAAAAGAAGGAAGGTATGATATAAGGCTTTGTGTTAGGTGAAAGCGAGAGAGAGTGAACTAACCGAATGGCGAGATGTGGTATATAAGGCTAGCTGTGAGCATCCGGGAAAGGAATCATGAGGGAACTTTACTGTTCATTAAAGGCATAGAGGAATGATTAAATATGAATACATTGATTGAAAATGCTTGGATGTCAAGCATATATAATACGAAATATTGAGGAAGGCTCTGTAATACTGCAATGAAAAACACACCGCAGTTAAAATACTTCGTAAAACACCTTGTGAACTGCATTTCTGTTAAACAATAAAAGCTGCATGGTGTTCCTATCATGTTATAGTTCCTGTAAGCATAATGATGACAACCTGAAGTAAATCCTGAGTGGCATAACTATACAATAATAACGTGTTTTAAAGACATAATATTCATCTTGACATGGTCAGTGTAATGGATAACTAGTTTTTTCGTCAGTGCATTCGAGCTTTTCCATATTATGCGCCATATAATATTATATGCAATTTGCCATACAACATGGACTTGATGCTTCGGTGTCATTTACTAATACTCAAGGTAATCCACCTTCCATTATTTGAGAAAACAACACCACTATCTATATCTACTCAGAAAAATAAGATCCACGTACCTTCAGCAACTTGAGGGAAGTAAGTGGCGTGGAGGTGAAAATCCCCTCGAACAGAGTTACATCACAGTTATACTACTTCACAGCTGGGTAGGACCCGTGGAATTGAGTCTGGATAGCTTATCTTCACGACTGAGTGGGCCATAGATCTAGCCAACCTAACTGACCTTACCGTGAAGTGATGTGCCCACGATTTAACACCGTTCAAGCCGATATTTGCAAATTATACTTCCTCACGATGTTTAAGGTTAGCGGATCTCTGTCTGCATCAGCGGAGAGGAGGTGGTTATATGCATGGTTAAACCGATGTTATGCCTTACAGTACTTCTTTTCCCTCCATTTCATGTTCAGTCATCAAAAACAGGTGTTTTCCTCTCCTTGCACGCATGTTATCTCACAACACAGGTGTCCTCGAAGTACAAAAGGTCAAGGTCCTCCAGGTTCTGTACATTCCATCACCTCCATCCCCAAACGCCTCACCTCCCGATTCTGTAAGGGGTACATACTATTAAATTTGTGTGTGTGTGTGTGTGTGTGTGTGTGTGTGTGTGTGTGTGTGTGTGTGTGTGTGTGTTTTAATACGTCCTTGATTGCTCCTTATCCCTTACGAGTGCGCTCCGAAAGTAAACGAAATAAGTTTTGATTCATTTCTAACTGAACTTCACTTTCAGTAAAGATGGTTTAATTCTCACCTAAGGTTGAAATCAAGGGCATAGGCTAGGGTGAGTATCAATTAATAATTTTTTTTTTCTTTTTTTGCCGCACCTCATCTGTGTTATCAGACTATTCAGCAGTTCGGTCAGATTAGTTCAAAGTGAATCGAGATTTACCCAGATATGATAGTGCAACCTTATGTTATCAGTAATGGGCATGTTTTAAGCTTACAATTGTATCATACTTTGCCTAAAAAATAGAGGGAAATCAGATAGGTAATTACTGGTTTTGACCTAAGATCACCAACCATGAAACTAGTGTCTGACAGTCAATTACATTTTCCAGCCTTAAGTGAAAATAAAAAGAATTGCTGATGATAATCTAAGTAAAATTGTGAATACACCTACCACAGATAAATAAATGCTAACACAGTGTATAATCAGGGAAAGAAATTAACAACTTACGAAAGTGGACAACCAGGAAAATTCCACGTAAGGCTATGTTCAATGCAGTCAAATGTGTGGAAGTATTCATTGCACAAAATTGCCATAGCTTTTTCCAGAGGCTGACTCTTGGATGCAGTTAAACGCCAGGACAGATCCATGGTCACAATGGCAGAGTGAGACGGAGGTAAGAGGAGACTGCCTAATCTTCCCCGCACACAGGGGCAGATTCGAACTCACGGAGGCTTTGACACTGACATCTAAAGCAGGGCGTGAACCTTGACAAGACAAAGTTTTCTCTCATCCAGTCCAGCTGGCTGGCTGTAGGTCGTGTGTGTGTGTGTATGTGTTGTTTGTTTGTGTATTTTTTATAAGTCACACAAATCAGCGACACTGTTCAGGTTAGAATTCTGGAAAGATGTAGAGCAAAATCATAATTTTTGAATTCATGCCATATATTCTATCTTCTGCAGTTATGCTTTTATTTACCCTAATTTTCTAAACGAGACTTGAAACGAAACTTAGTGCACTTGTTATTAATGTCTGTTCTTTCGGAAAAAAAGACTATTGGTTAAGAAGCAGGTCAAAAGTGCTCGCTACATTGAGGTACGTGTATCCAATGCTAGGTTTCTCGGTATTGTTACTATAATTTACAGCTATATTTTTCTATTATTACCTCGATTTCTAATATCTGTTGTTTTTAATTTCACAAGTTAAAGCTTGACTTCGATTCTCTATTATTTACCTCGAATGCAGTCTTACCTGATTACTAGTATTATTCAAGAAATGAATGTGGTACTTTTAGGTGCAAAACATAATTTTACTATACGAGATTATATGCCCAAATGTTCAAGTTAAACTGCCCTGAATGCTATATTACTTCCCAGACAAGTATTGCATACAATATACTTTGTGTCTTTGCCCAATCAGCATCTAACCTTTTTTCTTATTTACATCCTTTTCTTGCACGATGCATTTAATATTTTGCCCTTGCTTTTCGTTGATAATTCTTCTGTCTGTGTGACATCCCTTTCGTCTCCTATTCCATAACATCTTTAGTAACTTTCTCTGCTTATTATTTCGTTCCCCCAGATTTATCCAACCATTTTCCCTTCCTCAAATCGTCTACTCTCCATCCTAGGGACTGCTTCGTGGCCACTATCTCAGGCTTAGGAAGGCCTGGTCACGCATCAGATGGGCAGAGACTGAGGACTGTTTGTTTAGGCGCGAGTGTCCCTATCCCGTCCCATTGGCTCGGAGGGATAAGGCGACCAGGAGGGAGACAACACGGGGACACAGCGAGAGAGATGATGAACAATGATAGAGTGACAAAAGACAACGAATACATAAACCAAAAGAAAAAACTCACGAGAATAACAGTAAGGGAGGAGACAAAATCAGCTGTGACAGAGTGATGACAGTGACAACGTGAAGAACAAGAGTAAAAGCAGGGAGACTGAATAGTAAATGAATACTATGAAGAGACCTGCTGATTTTTACACCCTAAATGGAGAGAATAAATAATATGAAAACGAGTGGAGTACGAACATTCTGTCTTCATGTTGCTCTGTGAAAAGATTTTATCCTGTTGCAGATACAAGAGACATGCAATAAGCAATAGGCATACAACTATAAGTGTTTATAATGGCAGAGCAAACTCTTTAGATTATAAGAAGCAAGTGTGAGGTGTATCAAGAGCATAACGCAATTTACCTTGGGAATAAAACAAGAACTATAATAATACACGAATAATACTCTCATAGTACAGAAATGAAAGATGAGGATCAAGGAGAAGGTTGTATGTAATCAGAGGTGCCCATCTGACCACCACTTGTGTGAGGGAACCAAGTGGTGTGGTGTTATCACTGGAGTCTAGTGTACTCCACTCCCTCTCTTTATCACGGCCGATGACGGTGCTTCTCCTGCCGGCTGGACACTCGCATTCTTTCCTTCATTTGTATAATTTGTGATGGCAAAAACTTGTATATTTGGAGACAGGAATGTAGAATAAAACTTTTGAATTTTATGATAACTGGTAATATATCATTTTGTACATCTTACTGGTTAACACGATACAACAGTATGTGATTATAACTTCCCAGTATGTTACTGAAGCCTGCAAAAGCGATATTATCATAAATCTATTAAAATAAAGTGGCTTACAGAAGAAAATCAAATCGTTTGTCCCTCATTTTTTCCCAGCACTGAATATGTTTCATGCATTTATATCTTATCCTGCCCCACTAACCAGACAGTTTTAATTTAGCACAAAGCCCCATTTACAGTGTACCACTTTTTCCTGCTGAGAACATCTGCCTGATTCTCTTGACTTCTGCTGCCGCACTTAGAGAATGATAGTAAATACATTTACCCCTTTTACAGCAAATTATGACAGACGATAATTGCACGCTATTATATTCGTAATTTCATACGGAGAAAATTCGCCAGTAAAGAGTTTCATCCACGTTGTGAAATGTAATTATATGAATGTGGAATAATAGCAGTTTGAGTTTGTCCACCTACCTCGACCCAGACTCACACTATTAATCTATTCCAAGCACATCAAAGGCGCAGCAACCACGACCATTCCTGCTAAAACTGAAACAATAATGATCTTATCTTTCTTGATCCAGCTTTTTTTTCTTTCACAAAACATGACTGAAGACAGTGTTCCCCTTTTCTGCAATTACTGGCGAAATCAGTTACAATTCTTATCCAACATTGTCTATACGAAAGATGCACCCATTTCTGAGACTGGTGACAACTAGAATTGACTTCTGTCTCTTCTTCACCAATTTGATTAGCTAAAATAAGCCCTGCTCTCCTTCACTGGGGTTAGATTATGCAAAAGAACCCCTTTGTAACGACGGTGTTTCTCTGTCATCGTAACTTCCATCAGTTGATTCTATTCAGCTTATTAGAGTTCTCTCGCAGTGAAGCGATTGGGCACAGTCTCTATGAATCATTTTGCTTAATGGGATGATTATTCTGTTTGGCTTAGGTGACCTTTTGCAGCCAAGGAAACAGACACGTTCTTAATCCTATCAGTAGTCAGGTGTCGTTTCTTTCTCATTCTTGCTTCCCACAGACGAGTTTGTTTAGTTTATAAGAGACCTCTCATAGTGACGGGGTAAACACTGTTGCATTAGTAATTTCTGGAGTGTGGATTTCGTCGCAGGTTTAGAGATGAATAAAGCTGCCACCTGACAATCAACCCTCCTTAACGTATTGTAATAACTGACATGACGGTAAATATCGGTATCATTAGGCTTAGATAAGGTTACACATACATCGCATCACCATTAAGCTGGGCCAGTTAGGTTGACTTTCAGTGGCTTCATTTTTTAACGTTTTGGAAGTCCGGGGATTTAGCGATATTTTGTTCTGTAATAGCGAGCATAAACTAAACTGGACGTGACTTAACTCCGCCATGAAGAGTCTCCGTAAATGTAAGTGAAATCGTCAACTGGCGGCATGAGGAAGGAGACAAAGGCGTGCTCTGACAGAAGGAGTTAAAAATACTACCGTGAGATACTTTATAAATACTTGACGGGAGAGAGAGAAAGAGACCCAGATGGCGTGATGACCCAGAGTCCCTAGTACCCGAGGCTGGCGGTCATTAAGCCTCATTAACCTTGTGTTTATCTGTGAGAGCATCTGTAGCAGCCACGGTGACACGGCCGGGGGGCAATGGCTCTTTTGTCCATATTAGCTCACAGTTACTCCCATCGCCACTCTTCTACCGTATTCACAGTATTTCTTCAGCTTAACACATTGAATCACTTGACGTATTTCGTCCATATTATTCCACAGTTACTTCCATTTCCACTCACGTACCGTATTTACAGTGTTTCTCCAGCCTATCACATTGCATCAGTTGATAAAGCGTTATATGTGAGATGGCTAGTTTATGTCTTTATTTTCACTTATACGGCTCCCAGACATTTTACTAGGAAAGTAAAGTGAATATTCAAGTAAAAAAAAAAGATTAAGTAAAGTTACTTCTGACAATAATTTACTGGCACGGAGACTTGTTTACCGCAAAAACTGTGATATCAAGACGCATCCTTCGTGAATAATTTATCTGGTTAATATGCGTAATTAAAAAGGGAAATACGATTAAGCAGAACATTATTTTCAATGCCTTACCCTAGAGAAATATTTTGGATTTGAAAGAATACTTTAGGAATGGTAATATTTTGAGGAGGTAACTAATGCTTGAGAAATAAAACTACATAAACTATTTTAAACAAATCTATACCTGTTAAATGCGGAAGGGTTATTAAAGCAGATAACCATAATGGGTAAAAAAATCTGAGGAGGATAGGTTTTGAGGTCTTCACTTCCCTTTACAGTGAAATTATCAGAATTCGAGTACTGGCTGTATTAAGAATTTCCCATCGGTTCAGCCTTTTCGCAGGATGTAGTGTGAAGGTCGTGATTATATCAGACAGGTATAAACAGAAATTATGCTGTGACTTTAAACTTTGTCATCTGGTGAGTGACAAAATTAGAATTAGGAACTCGTGTTGTGTTGAGGTGGTTAGAGTATCATGCGCCTCAGTGCTATCCTTGCTCTGTGTACTGAGGCTGACACACGAGGTTAGTTCTTACCTAACTCAAGTTCTAACAGACAGAGGGATAAGTTCATAATTTATGTCACTGGTGAACCACTTTAACCCATTGCTTGCAAATTGGGTACTTTGCTCGTGCTCACTAATCTATCATGCTTTTGTATGTGCTTTAACTCGCTACACTTTGTGCTTGTGTCATGCACTCATAATTCATAGTAGCATGGTGAACTGGTCTTCTTTTGCACATGACTGAAATGAACGTCTTTTCTATAGCTTTCATTCCCATTTACCGTTTGATACACTTAATATGAAAGATTTCAAGTATAACACTGCACCACACCATACAATAACACTAATAGTTTCACCCACACCCTCTGTACACTCTTTCCTAACAGCCGCTCTCCGTTTGCCTGTCGCGCCCTTAGACCATTCTATTCTCCTCTCATCATTCTGTCACCGCCCAGCCACTAGAGGTGTAAGGCCGCGGGAGGCATCAAGATAAGGCCACCTGACGACGGGTTTCTTAGCGGTGTTTTCCTCACCTCCCGCCCGCTTTTCACACCCTCACGCTGTCTCATTTTCCACAAATCTTGAGCTGCATCGTAATCGTGTCTTGTAATTTAATTACACTCTTTCCATTGCACTGTGCCTTTATTCTGTGTGCTGTTTATTAATCTATTATTTGTTTACGTATCAATTTTTTGCGTACTTCTTAACATAGCCAGACTATTTTCTTCAGCTTATGGGAGATTTTTCGAACTTGGAGGGGTTAAATAAAACCTTGGTCAACTTTTTCATCCCGTCATGCCACAATCATGGCAGCCTTCAGATCTTCCGTTTCTATGAGAATGGGAAGTATGTTTTGGTTGAGGCTAGACGTCACACATCGAGGCTTATGATTGGCCAATTGTTTCCCACACTTTCTATAGCTCTCCAATCACACCCCAACTTTTATTATTGAGTCAAATAGAGAGTAGTATGTCCGCCATCTTTGCCCGTGAGTGAGTGGAAATCGGGTACATGCTATATATTATCCTTTTCAGCAAATTTATAAGTGAAATAGCTAATATATATATATATATATATATATATATATATATATATATATATATATATATATATATATATTGTTACATAGCCTATGATTTCATCATCCTTTGTGTAATTTTAACGCACAGTATGCTGCATGTTTGATCACGAGCGTGTTCTGCCTCAGTCCCCCCTTCTACCGTTATAGTAGAGTAAGTCGTCCTTTCTGTTGTTCAGAGCAGGATTGTCAGCTCTTTGTCCCCTATGGCTTCATTTGCGCGTCCTTCTTACAAGTTGTATCAAGCTCTGCTGGCCCCTATATAATGAGCTCAGTCTCTGCATTATTGCCACTTAGATCTACTCCTCATTTTGCTCACATCTCTCTCCTCCCCTGTACAGTTTTTATTATTGTGAGTGCTCAGGAAGTCTCCAACCATCTAGCAGCTGTGTGTAATTTGAGTATAACTGTTGTTGCATTTTTTCTTGTACTGTGTAACATAAGGTTAATTCTTGGGCCTAGTAGGGTTTTTGTAATTTATGTAATGTTCTTATTGTCAGCCATCATTAATAATATTTTGTATCTGTAATAATATATCTGGCATTCACTGTGTATTATCTTGTATTTTCATTTTATCAGGGCTGACTTAGATAAATTTACTCATGCTAATTTCGTGTTAATAGAGGCTATTGCAGTTAACCATATATTTAACCTGTTTTTTGCCATTACATTATCCTTATGAGTCCTGAATGTTTTGTTGTTAGTTTGAGCATTAAACCTTAACTTGTAATTTCACCTAACCCTTCTGTTTTGAACCTGGAACTTTACGGGACAGTAGTGATTTTTAGTATTCTCACTTAAAGTGTACATTATCTTTCTCTGTTCCGTAACATAATTTCGGCGGCCTCGCCAGGATATTCAGGAAATTATCATAAGGATATTGCTTGATATTTTGTGACTGTGATTTATTCATGATGTCTACTATTACTACACTTGATGAAGCCAAAGATTTTTTGTCAAATGTGCAAACAGTGTGTGATGTAGAAAACAGAACAAAGAATGAACTTAAGCTTGTTGCTCAACAATTGGGAATTGCAGTTCACTCTCATCATTCTAAAGATCAAATTGTTGGCATGATTAGTAAAAGCTTGTTTAATGTAACTCCTCCAAATGAGCAAACGCAGATTGAATTAGCTAAGTTACAGCTAGCCCTGCAGGAGGCTCGTGTTAAGGAGGCTGAATTTCAAGCACGTGCTAAGGAGGCTGAGTCTCAGGCTAAGGAGGCTGAGTCTCAGGCTAAGGAGGCGGAGTCTCAGGCTCGTATTCAGGAGGCACAGATACACGCACAAGTTGAACTTGCTAGGATTCAGGCAGACCATGAGTATCGCATGAAACAAGGTGGAACTGGATCATCTAGCTCTGATGATTTTGATGTGGCTAAAAATGTTAAACTTGTCCCTCCTTTTAATGAATCTGATTTAACAAAGTATTTTCAGTTGTTTGAGAGGGTAGCTACAGGTTTTAATTGGCCCAAAAAGTATTGGCCAGTACTCCTTCAAACTGTTCTCACCGGTAAAGCTCAAGTAACTTATGCATCTTTGCCTCAGGATCAATCTGATAATTATGATGTAGTTAAGAGCTTGATTCTTAAGGCCTATGAACTTGTTCCTGAAGCCTATAGAGTAAAATTTAGGACAACTTACAAGCAAGATAAGCAATCCCATGTTGAGTATGCAAAAATCAAAGAAGATCTGTTAGAGCAGTGGTTAAATTCTAAGAATGTGGATTCTGATTTTGGTAAATTTAAGCAGATGATTTTGCTGGAGGACTTCAAAAGGTGTATTAGTAAAGATGTAAGCCTATATCTTGATGAGAAAAGAATAGATAATTTGTCTGATGCTGCAGTTTTAGCTGATGAATATGTTCTCACTCACAAGAGATATTCTAGAGAAAAAAGGAAAGCTGAGAGTAAGTACGTTGCCTCTACTCAGAGTACAGGTAACAGGAAAGAGAATAAAGATGATGTTTCTCAGGAAGTAAATACCAGCTTCACCTCTAGATTTCAGAAAAGTAAATGTACTTATTGTAGTAAGCTTGGTCATACTACGGAGAAATGTTTCAGGAGACAGCGTGATGTGAACAAAAAGGAGTCTTTAAATATTCAGTCAATTGGTCTAGTGTCCACTCTTGAGAGTTCCCAGAATTCTTTAACTGAGTTAACTGAACCTGCTTTGAGGGGTAACTTAAATTCTCATGATGGAGCTCCTCTTTTGAGCAGTAACGTGGGTGACACTCTCAAGAGTTCATGTGCTGATTTCCTGTCTGATGGTTTTGCCAGTCCTCTGGACAGTAATGACAGGAAATCAGTTAAAATATATCGTGATACAGGTGCTTGCCAATCCCTTATGCTGACCAGTGTTCTAGGCTCTAATGTTAATTCCTCTGATGAAACTGTAATCTTACAAGGTGTAGGGAATAATTACTTCTCTGTCCCTCTGTGCAGAGTGAATTTAGAGTCTGGTTTTGTTAATGGTTCCGTTATGGTTGGGTTGGTTGAGACACTCCCAATGTCAGGTGTGACTTTCTTACTTGGAAATGATATTGGTGGAAGTCAAGTGTGTCCAGCTCCTCAGTTGTCTAGTGAGCCAGTGGCTGCGACCCAGGATTGTGATGTCTCTGATGTGTTCCCTGCATGTGCTGTCACTAGGGCTAAGTCTAAAGTTTCTGGTGACTTAGAGGATAATGATGATGATGATGTTATCCTAGCTGACACTTTTCTTGCTAATTTGGACCACTCACCAGATGAGGCAGTACCCCGTAGTGTTGATAATTTGTCTCGTCAAGAGTTGGTTGAGTTGCAGGTTGCTGACCCTGAGTTGAAAGGTCTAGCTAACTCTGCTTGCAGTGAGGAAGAGTCAGCTGGTGCCTCTACTTGTTATTATATAAAGTCAGGAGTACTTATGAGGAAGTGGAGACCCCCAACAGCATCAGCTGACTGTGAATGGGAGGTTGTACATTAAGTTGTCATCCCTCGTGTTTGTAGGCAGGATATCATTAGAGTGGCTCATGATTCCAGTTTGGCAGGACACCTTGGAGTGAGGAAGACTGTGGCACGCATTTTGAAACACTTCTACTGGCCAGATATCTTCAGGGATGTTTCCTGGTATTGTAAGTCTTGTCACACCTGTCAAGTTGTGGGGAAGTATAATCAGACCGAAAAGGTTGCACCTCTAGTTCCTATTCCTCCTTTTGAGGCGCCATTCACCCTTGTGTTGGTGGATATTGTGGGCCCTCTTCCTAAGATTTCTTCAGGATTTTCTTATGTGTTGACCCTGATTGATATGGCTACTCGTTATCCTGAAGCCATTCCACTTAGAAATATCTCAGCAAAGAACGTGGTTAAGGAAATGCTTGGGTTCTTCACAAAGTTTGGTCTGCCCAAGGAGGTACAGTCAGACCGGGGAAGTAATTTCATGTCAAATGTTTTCAAGCAGTCTCTGAAAGAGTTGGGCATCACCCAGATCACGTCTTCAGCTTACCATCCCCAGACTCAAGGAGCGTTGGAGAGATATCATCAAACACTCAAATCGATGCTCAAGAAATACTGTCTGGAACATCAGAAAGACTGGGATAAAGGTCTTCCATTCGTTGTGTTTGCTGCAAGAGAATCTCCAAATGAATCACTGGGCTTCTCACCTTTTGAACTACTGTTTGGCCATGAAGTAAGAGGACCCCTTAAGTTACTCAAGGAATGCTGGCTGTCGGAGGAAGATGACGTCAACCTGCTGGAGTATGTGATGAAGTTCAAAGAACGGCTGTCCACTGCTTTACAGCTGGCGAGAGAGAATTCAGGAGCTGCTCAGGAGAAGATGAAGACTTGGTATGATAAGAAGTCCAGGTTACGCCACTTTCATCCAGGAGATCAGGTTTTGATTCTGCTACCAGTTCATGGGCAACCTCTTCAAGCCAAGTTTAGTGGTCCTTATTTCGTGGAGAAGAAACTCAGTGATGTCAACTGTCATCGCCACACCAGATCGTAGAAAGAACAAGCAACTTTGTCACATCAACATGCTAAAGTTATATCACAGGCGGGACGAAAATAATCCAGTCTGCACTGTAGCTGTTCCACCTGAGTCTGCAAGTGAAGCTCTCCCATGTAGTATGAGCCTGAGTGATAGTTTGGGGAAGAATCCTGATATCATGAAAGATCTCCAGCCTAAGCTTTCTCATCTACCTCCCGAGGAAAGGCAGGAGTTTTCGGCATTACTGCAGGAGTACCCGCAAGTGTTCCGTGCCACTCCAGGAAGAACCACTGTGTTGATGCATGATGTCGATGTTGGAGACGCAAAGCCAATTAAATTGCCTCCTTACCGTGTGAACCCAGTGAAAATTCCTCTCATCCAGAAGGAGCTTGGCTACCTGTTGGACCACAAGATGATTGAGCCTCGTCAGAGCGAGTGGAGTTCTCCTGTCACTCTAGTCCCTAAGCCAGGTGGGTCACAGCGGCTTTGCATCGACTACAGACGTCTTAATCAGATAACCAAAACAGACACTTACCCTCTCCCTCGCGTGGAGGATTGCATAGACAAGATCGGAAAGGCTAAGTACATAAGTAAGTTTGATTTGTTAAAGGGATACTGGCAAGTACCTATGACTGAATGTGCTAGGGAGATCTCATGTTTTGTAACACTAGGAAAGACTTTTGCATGTTCTGTAATGCCATATGGTATGAAGAATGCACCAGCCACATTTCAGAAGCTCATGAATGTTGTAACAGAGGGTTTGGCAGGGAGTGTTGTTTATATTGATGATGTATTAATCTTCAGTGACAACTGGAAAGATCACCTATGCCATGTCAGTAAATTTCTTGAGCGTTTGGTTCATGCTAATCTTGTAGCTAATTTATCAAAGTGTGAGTTTGGTCAAGCTAAAGTTCAGTACCTTGGATACGTAATTGGTGATGGACATGTTGCACCACCAGGAGCTAAGGTTCAGGTTATAAGTGATCTTCCCAGACCTAAAAGTAGGAAAGAGCTACAAATATTTTTGGGAATGGTAGGTTATTACAGGAGATTTGTTCTTAACTTTTCAATTCTTGTATCACCGCTTACAGACCTACTGAAAAAGGGAGTTAAATTTGTCTGGACCGATAACTCTGAATCCTCTTTCAACAAACTTAAAGCTATCCTATTAAGTCAGCCAGTGCTCGCTACTGCAAATTTTGCGAAGCCTTTTAAGATGGCTGTTGACGCAAGTGATACAGGAGCTGAGGCTGTTTTGCTGCAAGAGGATGATCAGGGTATTGAACACCCTGTATCTTATTACAGTAAGATGTTCACTCCACCTCAAAAGAACTACTCAACTATTGAGAAAGAGCTTTTGGCCTTGATTTTGGGTTTACAGCATTTTTCATTTTATTTGTGTTCTGGTTTTGACCCCATAGTCATTTATACCGATCATAACCCACTGAAATTCCTTAATAAGTATAAAGATAAAAATCAGAGATTGACAAGATGGAGTCTACTTCTTCAGGAGTATTCATTAGACATACAACATGTCAAGGGGAAAGAAAATGTTATTGCAGATTGCTTATCTAGACTTTAGACAGATTGTTTTAGAGTAATAAGAAATTTCCTTTGTAAATTTCTTTTTCTTTGTGGGGAGGTGTTACATAGCCTATGATTTCATCATCCTTTGTGTAATTTTAACGCACAGTATGCTGCATGTTTGATCACGAGCGTGTTCTGCCTCAGTCCCCCTTCTACCGTTATAGTAGAGTAAGTCGTCCTTTCTGTTGTTCAGAGCAGGATTGTCAGCTCTTTGTCCCCTATGGCTTCATTTGCGCGTCCTTCTTACAAGTTGTATCAAGCTCTACTGGCCCCTATATAATGAGCTCAGTCTCTGCATTATTGCCACTTAGATCTACTCCTCATTTTGCTCACATCTCTCTCCTCCCCTGTACAGTTATTATTATTGTGAGTGCTCAGGAAGTCTCCAACCATCTAGCAGCTGTGTGTAATTTGAGTATAACTGTTGTTGCATTTTTTCTTGTACTGTGTAACATAAGGTTAATTCTTGGGCCTAGTAGGGTTTTTGTAATTTATGTAAGGTTCTTATTGTCAGCCATCATTAATAATATTTTGTGTCTGTAATAATATATCTGGCATTCACTGAGTATTATCCTGTATTTTCATTTTATCAGGGCTGACTTAGATAAATTTACTCATGCTAATTTCGTGTTAATAGAGGCTATTGCAGTTAACCATATATTTAACCTGTTTTTTGCCATTACATTATCCTTATGAGTCCTGAATGTTTTGTTGTTAGTTTGAGCATTAAACTTTAACTTGTAATTTCACCTAACTCTTTTGTTTTGAACCTGGAACTTTACGGGACAGTAGTGATTTTTAGTATTCTCACTTAAAGTGTACATTATCTTTCTCTGTTCCGTAACAATATATATATAACATATATATATATATATATATATATATATATATATATATATATATATATATACGTCCACCGGTAAATGAGTATTTCAGGTATAAGTTGCGACATATGACATTACATGACAATGATGTTTTGGGCTATTATCGACGGAAATAAGTGAGCGTGGATGTGCTACGTCTGCCCCTAGTGAAACAAGGGATTTTGCCCAGAATCCTACCCCAGCTGCCACAAGAGGCTCAGGGAATAATCTGTACGTCTTCTAGTAATATGACTTGGAATACCAGTAAGTTTCATGTCTGTACATATTACACGAGTTGAATTTTCTTTTGCGTTTTTGGCCAGCAACGTCGTTTTTTCTATTTTATTTTTTATGTCTGCCCATGATCATTATTCCATCTTTCTGATTTTATCATGGCCAAGAGCAGCTTCTAAGCTTTCAAATGATATGTTGTCACCCCATACTTTTTCTAGTATTTTGAGTGCATAAAAGAGCAAAACAAAAGAGACTAGTTTCAAACATCCCGCTCGTTTTTTATGCACGAGATCAAACGGTGCCGCGAAATTTAAAAACGGAGTATAAGGGTTTTGTGCTGGGAAATGCAGCAAGAGGGTAACAGGACACCATGTATTGTCCTGCTTTCCTCACCACGGGAACTCTGCTCTATCCATCAGCTGACAGAATCATCGCCCCTTAACAATACACTTTTAGTAGGTTATATTGCAACTGTTATAGGAACTGGCATTTACGTGAACATCTCTTCGTCGACACCTGGCAGAAGAGGGAGATCATAAGGCAATACAGCTGGATCACTACTTGCCTCCCCGTTGAAAGTTCTGTCTAAAATCTAGTCCTAATCCGGATCACTTTTATGGACATTGTTTTACGCCCTGTAGCTGACGTAAACAAGGGTAATGCTGGCAAGTCGCTGATAGTGAAGACGTCAAAGTACCACCTGACAAAACTAAGGAGTGGATATAGCCTCTCTCGGGAGACTGATGGAGTCTAAGTTTTCATCAGGGTTGGTCGGAATGGCGAGAACCGACTCCATTAGGCCGCTATATGAAGGAGAATAGCACTCCATTAGAGCTCATAAGCTGGAGAACGACCCTCATTAGAGTCCACATGAGCTTAAATCAGCCGCGGCATTACGGGACATCAAGAGCTCACACTGCGGCGTGGGAAGGGGACGCTGGGGAGGAGCACCGACAGGGAGCAGAAGGGAAAAGGAGGATAAAATGCAAGACTTTGAAAATAAGGAGGAGGTAGGAAGGGACATAGCAGTGGGGGAAAATGGGTGGAGTTAGGGATAGCTAAAAATACAAGGGAGAAAAAAATAATTGATTACACAGCACTTAACCGCAATAATAAAAAAGAATGGATTAGGAAAGGAGACGTAGTTGAAATAATATGAAAAGAAAAATAATGATGCACAAGAACAAGAGAGCTGCAAAAATCTATTACATAACACAAACGACAAAGGAAAGGATGAATGAATGAGGACTGAGCATAAACAATGTCAAAAAAGAAAAGAAAAGGAACAGGTGGAGAGAGAGGGAAGTTGGTAGAGCGGAGAGGATGGGGAAGGGGTGGTGAGGGAGGAGAAAGGCAAGATGAGGTGAGAGAAGAAGAAAGGGAGGAGAGGGAAGGGAAGAGGAAGGAAGAGAGGAGAGGAAAGATAGAGAGGAAGAGGAGAGATAAGGTTAAAAGAAAAAGAGGGAGAGGGGAGGAAAAGAAAGGGTAGAAGAGGAAAGACAACCAAGGAAGAGGGAAAAGAAAGGGAAGAGAGGGAAAGGAAGGGAAAGAAAGGGAAAAAGGGGGTAAAGTAAGGAGAGGGTAGGAAATGAAAGGGTAAGAAAGGAAATGGTAGGAGAGGAAGGGAATGGAAAGAAATGGGAAAAGAAAGAGAAGAGATGGAAGAGAAGAATGGGAAGGGAAGGAAAAGGAAGGGAAAGTGATGAGAGGGAAAAGAAGGGGAAGAGAAGCAACCGCGGGAAGGGGAACTAGACTGTCGCCCAACCCGATTATCATTTAGAAACGGAAACCCTCCATTTGAGTACAAGAGGGAGTTATCCGGAAAGGGAAACCGTCAGTTAGGATAATGACAGGAGTTATATATTGGTGTGCGGAGAATGAGGAGCGGGAGTCCTTTGGTCCGTGACTCTAAAAGTGAGTCCTTCCTCTCCGGGGGTAATGGACTGGATGGCCAAGGGAAGTTGCAATTTGGCCTTATACCCACTGCACTTAAGGGAGGTTTCTGCGGTGTCAAGCGACTAATCTGTCCGCAATAACACTCAAGTAAAATTATGGCCAATTTAGTAATGGTCAAAACTTCTCAGCATAAACAGTCATATAGCTAAGCATAATCCTTTTATTCTCAAGTTCATGTCGGATACTGCTTAAGCCGTGCAGGAACACTTTCTGATATTATATGTAAAGCATAAATGTGCATGATCACGCTGCATTATGTACCATATACTGTGTAAGGCTATATCTATCTATCTATCTATCTATCTATATACTCTGCAAAATATGGACGACGATTACATAATGGTTTTTACATTAGAATAATAAATCTGCAAACACCGCATACCACTTAGCGTTACAACCATTTTACTTTCTCGTACGTAAAGGTCAAACTCTGGAGTGACAAGTAGCTTTGCTTACTTTATGACCTAATTAACTGTACAACTCTCCACTCCCATAAATAGCAATGTTTTTTTTTTCCTAGACTTGTTTAGATGTAACTGTAAACTGTACTTACCCACGGAAGTCTACCAAACTATTATATATATATATATATATATATATATATATATATATATATATATATATATATATATATATATATATATATATATATAACATAGTGCTATTCAGAATGATCTGTAGCAACAAAGAAAACGTGCACCAAAAGAAGCCAGAGGACATAATTTTTTTTTTTTCCGCTGCTTGGAGGTTTTATTCAGATTTAGATTACATCCCTGTAGTGAATCCCTCCATCTCAAGACTTCGCTCAATGAAATAAAGCCACTTATTAGAATGCAAGAGCATTTTTAAGGCGACGTCATCATGGTAAAGTGGCTTGTAAAACATATATGATGAGGAGTGAGGTGATGAGGCAATTAGAAGTGATATTATTATGGCTGTCTCCGTGCGTTATTAAATTGCTCCATTAGATGACTCATGATGTTTTGCTGTCACCTGTCGCCATTAGTACAAGCAAGCATGGTGAGAGCGGCGTTACTAAGCTGAGACAGGGAGGCTACTGGGATAGTGGTCGTCAGCATCTAACTTTTCGATGTTTTAATGCGTGACCAAATAAGTGATATGTGTGTGTGTGTGTGTGTGTGTGTGTGTGTGTGTGTGTGTGTGTGTGTGTGTGTGTGTGTGTGTGTGTACTTAGGAAGGCCTCTCGTAGTGAAGGGATCAGCAGGCAGCTAGTAACTGAACCCATCCTCTCTCTAGGTAATTACAAACGACTACATCAGTTTCTTTATAACATAATATAGTTTGCCGTATAGCCACATTCCTCCTTCGTAATAAACTCTTGCGAGCTTGTTTCTGGGGTGGTTGGAGGTAGAGGGAGGGGGGAGAGGGCTTTGGAAGACGGGGTGGGGAAAGGAGGCTTCGTGAGGGGGGGAAAGGAGGGGGTTTGGGGGGGATACAGACAATAGTTATGACCACCTGACCGCCGCGCTGTTTATGGTGTGATATTTTGCTTCCACGTAAAATCGCCAATGACTTCATCAACACTCTGACAGCGGCTCTAAATATCCCGGCAGGCATTCGTAATTTATTATACAGTCCGGTGATTTAACCAAATGAAAATATTAACTCCTCTAATGCTAGTATCTGCCAGACAAAGTTTCCCTTGACAGCCTTAAAATATTGCTCTGTGTCGTGAATACAGTCGGCGTCCAGAGTTCAGGTCATCTGGGTTGTTATTCTTGTCAGTGATGAACATGCTGCTGACGTACACACAGCCTGAACCTAAATGTGCTTCTCGACGCTGTGCTGTGAGGCGACATGCTGGCTGCACATTTCACGTTTCATTAAATTCAGAGAGTGTATGATGGAAGAATGACACTACGTACCTTTGTCAGAACCAGGAGTATTGCCTTGGCGACAATTATTTTGATGTCGGTGGACCTTATAGTTATTGCAAGTCATCCATCTTACGGAAAAGTGCGGTATAAAGAATTGCATTAGCGGTTCTCTTCTTGGTAACTCTTTACGGAATATACATTTTCCAGAATGACACATTACTTAGGGATTAAATATCAATGACTTAACCATTTAAATCTACAATTTATTTCATTTTCTTCTCGCCACATTTTCCCGTTTCATCTAATACGATATTTTGGTGTGTGTGTGTGTGTGTGTGTGTGTGTGTGTGTGTGTGTGTGTGTGTGTGTGTGTGTGTGCTTCCCTTCAGCTCATCTGATGCTTCTCATATCCAGCGTCACAACTTCTCTCACTCACTTTTCTTTTATTCCTTAGTTACCCCCACCATTCGCCTTCTTTTATTCCTCAATCATGTCCTCTGTACCGCATTCAACATAACAGCATCTTCCTCCAGTCCTTTATTCACACTTGTTTTCATTATGATCATATCTATTGTTTCCATTCCTTGACAGTATTCCTTTTCCTTTGTGCTCTCTCGCAAGCAACAATTTCCCGTCCATAATCTCTAACTCTCCATCAATCCCAGTTCTTCTTAAATATCTCTTATCCCTTTCTTACCTTCCAACCTCTCTCTCTCTCTCTCTCTCTCTCTCTCTCTCGCCTCCCAGTAGCCTCATTATCATAAGTAATTAGCCAATAAACTCGTCGCCCCTTGTCTCTCATCCCTCTCTCTCTGCGGGATACCTCGTCCCCTGTGGTCCGGGAGGGAGGAAGGGAGGGAAGGAAGATAAGAAGGAGGAAAGAGAGAGGTGAAGAAAAAAAGAAAAGGTGCGAGGGAGGGAGGGTGAACTAGAGGGAAGAGAGAGGGAGGGAAGACGGGAAGGGACGTGGAGGGGCGGAGGAGGGCGGGGAATGGGGGAGGTTTGGAGCATGGTAGGGGGGGATACGGGGGAGAGAGAGAGAGAGAGAGAGAGAGAGAGAGAGAGAGAGAGAAGGGGGGAAGTGAGATATGAGCTGAAGAGAATGGAGGAGGAAAGAAAGGAGATAGACGGAGGGAGAGAGAGAGCAGGAGGAAGGGAAGAGCTAGAAAACTGATATGAGTTTGAGAGAGACAGGGTGAGAAAGAGGGAAGGGAGAGAGAGAGAGAGAGAGAGAGAGAGAGAGAGAGAGAGAGAGAGAGAGAGAGAGAGAGAGAGAGAGAGAGAGAGAGAGAGAGAGAGAGAGAGAGAGAGAGAGACAGGAGGAGAAAGAGAGACGTGAGAGGGACGGGGAAGAGGAAAAAGGAATGGCAGCGGAGCCACTTGGTCATATCCGTACCACCACGTGAAGGTGTCCCTCTCCATCATCAAATCCTTCAGTATGATGATATGTATGTTCTGGTTCCTGGTGATTTTATTCTACTTGCGATGGCTCGTGATGAAAAGGTTAAACTCCACTTTGATAACTTATTCATTACCAGATATCTCGTCCTGAGGTAAATATAAGTGTCTGGTGGTGGGGAAAAAAGATGAAGGAGGCAAATCATTGAGGTAAAGAAGTAGAACGCAGAAGGAAGATGAAGAATGGCAAAGAAGAGAGATAATACTGAGGTAAATTGAAGATGAGGAGGAGAGAAAGAACGTGATGCAATAAATAGGACGAAAGAAATTTCAGATCTGATGGAAACCGTCAAGAGGAGAGGGAAGAGGAACGGATTACAGTTAGCCAGTTGTAAAGTAAAAAGAATATGGCAAAAAGGAAGAAGGAGTGAAATTTATGACAGTGACTGAACATGTTATTAAGTTACATCAGTCTCACACAATATTACGTTAATCTTTTATGTAAACGCTGGAGACTGTAATTATTAGTGATATCAGATACACGTTTCATGTAAATAGTACTCTGGATGAGATTTTTCGCATTTACCAGGACTCTTGTAATATCACCTCCACATAATGACGGCTGACCAAATGAACACTCTTTCACTTAGCACTTGAAGTTCATTTTATACTCTTTAGCCAACAGTGGTACAGGCACCTCATAGTCTTAGTCCCTGCCTCCTTGTTAGATTTAAGCTGCTTTTTGTTGCAGCCTAAATGAGTTTTCTACCTTCTGTGGTAATACGTCCTCTTAACCACTTCTGCATGACTTCTCTCACCCCTCACACGGATATTCGATTCTGGTTCTTTTCTTCATGTGCTTGAAACCCTAAGCTTCTTGTAACAAATATAAGTAAGCATTTCTCGACCGTAAAAGAGGAGTTATACAGATTATGCAGTTCCATTCATCTGCTAATCTCCCACGTCAGAAGTGAAAAAGTAGTTACACATATCGTTACCATTCTTGAGTAGTAGTAGTAATAAAAGCAGTACATTATTATAGTTGATATAAATCTATAGTACTGCCATGCTACTGCACAATTTGTTTCCGTGGTGTTTGTGTTCTAAGCGCGATACTGTGAATATTGAGACGAAGCTTGCATTTTTGTGGGTAAATAATAGTAAAACAGAATCTTCTAGAAATGCTGTAATTTACATGTGTATTATCCACACTGGGTTAACACAACGGCTACACGCACCCAGATTATAGATTAAACTCCATCCCACCCTACCGTCCCTCCGCCCTCTCTACTCGGGGCATATTTCCTTTCACGCAACCGCCGTCATACTCCGGCGATTACCAAGCACGTTAATCCGGTGCAGGAAGGAGGGATCAGGAAGGGATTAGCCGGGATTATCAGTAGCTAAGGTTGTGTGGGGGCGGATTAGGTTACACTGACTCGGCGGTGTTTAGAGCAAGCGGAAGGAGAGGTGACCACTTGTACGGTGAGTGAGAGTAGGGAAGGTGGGAAAGTACATTGTGATGGGGTATGGGACTGGGACAAGTGGGAAAGTGCAGTGATAGTAACTAGGAGGGAGAGGAGATGATTAATGGGAGAGAGGGATGAGAGAAATGGTAAAGAAGGGAGAGATGTTGGAGAGGATGATGGGATGTGAAAGGAGGGAAAGTATGATGAGTATAAAATAGGGACAAGTGGGAAAGGAAAGTGAAGAGAGGGGGGGAGGTGAATGAGAGAGAAATATAAGACAGGCTAGAAAGAAGGAAGGGATACGAATGAGGTAGGAAGTATGATAAGGAAGAGAGGCAAGTGGGAAAGGAAAGGTCTGGGTGTGTTTTGGAAGGGAAGGTGTTGGATAGTGTGTGGAGGGGAGATGAATGAAGGCCAGATGTGAGAGGTAGGAAAAAAGTATGTTGTGGGAGAGGAAGAGATGTGAAAAGGTAGGAAAGTACAGCACGGAAGAGAGACAAGTGGAAAGGGCAAGTACTGGAGTTAGTCACAAGTGGGAGAGGCGAGAATGAGGGGAAGATATAGAAGAGGTGGAAGATTTGGGAGAGGTGGGAATGTATGCAGAGTATGGAAGAGAGACAAGAGGGATGGGGAGATGCTGGAGTGTGTGTGTGTGTGTGTGTGTGTGTGTGTGTGTGTGTGTGTGTGTGTGTGTGTGTGTGTGAAGAGGGGAGAATGGGAGAGACGACTGAGAGAGAATTGTGGAAAAAGCAGAAGAGATGTGGGAAAGGTTGGAGAGTGCACTGTGGAGGAGAGACAAGTGGGAAGGTGTTGAAGGTAGTCACAAATGGGGCAGGGGGAGGATGAATGAATGAAGAGATTGAGAGAGTGGAAAGAAATGTAGGAGAGGACGGAAAGCACGCATAATATGGACGAGAGGCAAGTGGTAAGGGGAGGTACTGAAGACAATGACTAGTTGGAGGAGGAAAAGAAGGAAAGTGCAAAACGGAATAGACAGGGAAATGGATGAGAATGACAGGATGAGCAATGATAAAGATGAGACTAAAAAATACACATCTCATCTTTTCTTTTAGCTGTCATCCAATTCGCATTTGCTTTAAAAAAAAAAAAAAAGTAGTATTGATGGCACTAATGTTGAATGTATGTAATCTTTCCAGTTCCTAAATTTTCTCGATAGTGTAATATAATCTGTAGGTAACGAGAAAGGGGTTAAGAAAAAAGTGGAGGATGGGCATCGTGTTCAAGGGGTTACATAGAATTGAGATATGAGAAGTGGAACAAAGGGTAAGTATATGACTAATATGGGAAGAGAGAGAGAGAGAGAGAGAGAGAGAGAGAGAGAGAGAGAGAGAGAGAGAGAGAGAGAGAAGGAAGGAAGGCAACAGAAGGAACTGAATAATAATCGTGCAACATAATGTAAAATGACAGAAGAGAGAAAATTGCAAGCTGAAGTAAAGGTAATGAGAACGCATCAGTAATGGATTCCAGGAGAGAGGAAGTGGAGGAGGTGAGGGAACAAGAGAGGAAAGTGTAAAGTGTGAGAATTAGACCATTAAGAATTCACTACAATAACATGTTTTTCATTTTATTGTTATTATCTCTTGGTGATTTAACTCAACTTCGGAATGATGTACATGGCGAAGGGGCTGAAGTCCATCTCGTTTGGTCTTTTTGCTAGCCGAAATGTCTGCTAAGTGTAATTATAAATCGGTAGCATTAATAAAATAAAAATGGTGTCCTCAGGCAGAAGGGGTTAGGGGGAAGACAGAGGCAGAGGGGGAGGCGAAAGAGACTTACTGAAATCGGCTCTGGCAGGTTAAGTGAAGGGTTTACATTAATCCCTTGTTTGGGCACATTATCATCTTGTGGTTAATGGTGGGTGTAACAAATGCTCTTGTGCGGTGGAATACTTTCCGGTGGTAGGTATTCATTAACAGTAAGTACAACATCGTAATTACGAGCTATATGCGGAACGATGTGAAAATGCCAGACATTAAGCATGGTACTTCACTTGTGGTTAGAGTCTGAGCAAATGCATGTTACTAAAAATGTAAATGTTTTGTTCCGTGTGTTCAGAATTCTTCCCCTTATTTTGTCGTATCCTAAAGAGAAATAATTACTGTTGTGTGTTCATGGATGTAGAAGCGAAATGATTTAATTTGTCTAAAGAAAAAACGCATTTATAATGAACATCTGAGCTTCACTACTCATAAACTGGGGTAGTGAGGCAAATCATGATGGTAACGAGATTCTCCACTTACACGCACCACTGGCCATCCAGAATTAGTGTCACTCGTCCCAAGTTATATTTCATAATACAGACTATAATAGGCGGAGACATAAAATCTTTCTCACCGGCTGTATCTCGAGTTAGGTCAAAGGTACTGAAAATGATACTAAGTGCAATGACGACTTCTCGGAAACTGAAACCAGATATATTCCAGAATCTTAAGCTGCATACTCTACTCTTTTGATCTTAACTTGGCCTAGATTTTTGTCCCTTCTCAGATTAGTTCACGTAGTTCATTGGCAGGAAAGACTAACGCTACTGCTCTGCATCCTTTCTGTGACACTTCTTCGGGACTAGCATCATATTATATTATTAATCCGTCGCTACAACTCAGTATTCAAGAAGGAGAGACGATAATTTTAGGCCAAATTAGAGTAAAAAGAGAATAGTATGTGTTTGTCAGGATATTATTTTCATTCATATTCTTATCTTACAGGACCGTCCTTCTTATGCACGTAGAAGCCACCTCGTGATGGCATCTGGGTGTTGCCTTACGTTCGCCCCCTCACTGCCACCTCCTGCACCGCCTTGAGAGCCTGGTATCCTGTGCTAGGGTTGCTTATCCCCTCCTCGCACTATTTCCTTTCCGTCACGGGCCGATGCTTGCCGAACCTGCCATAATCCCCGATCACCTTACCTGCCCCTCAGCCACCCACCTCTCCACTGCGGACCTGACTAAAGGAACACCTGTCCATCTTCCAGTGGGAAATGAGCGATGGAATTACACAGGCGAAGGGACGAGCATGGACCTCTTACTCCTGAGAGCCGCTCGTTAAGCAGTCATGTACACGCGACTTAATGTGTGTAATTACCAGGGATACATCAGTCAAAGGCTCCCTGGGGTTAGAGGGACTGGGATGGGTGGGAGATGAGGCCAGTGGGAAACATGTTTTTTTTTTTCTTTTTATTCGAGGAAGAAGGAACCAAAGGCCATGAGCCCTCAGTAACAGTTCCCTCCAAGAGAAAAACAAAATACAATAGAGAGCCAAATTCAAGATCCGATCATTTTGAGATGTCTGGACACACTGCGTTTGAAAGACTGGAGATCATAGGCAGCAGGAAATACAGACAGAGGGAGACAGTTCCAGAGCTGTCCTGTTGCATAAATGAAAGACTGGGAGTAACGGTTAACTCTTGCATTAGAGAGTTGGACAGAAAAGGGATGAGAGTTTGCTGCCAGACGGGTGCTACGCGCCCGTCGTAGAGGTGGAGGAATGCAAGCAGACAGTTCAGAGGAGCAGTGACCATTAAAGTAGCGATAGAAAAGAGATAAAGATGGGTGGGAGGCTGACAGTGTGATGTACTGGTGGTGACGATGGTGGTAGGGTGCTGGTAGTGGTGGTGGTGATGGTGGTGATGTGACGCTGTTTGGCGGTAGCGATAATGGGTGTGAGAAGTATGGAATTCACAGTAATATCATATGCTTACTGATATTCACTCAGTATCTTAAGAAAATCTATCTTACCGGGTACCTCTTTTTCACAATATTTCAATGTCCTTCAAATTATCAAGAAAAGCTGGAGTAGGCAGCCGAACATATCTGAGATAGGGGGGTAGTCTTGAAGCTCCTGCAGACACTCTACTTCGGTTAGATTTATTATTTTCACAGCAGTGCAGTTTCTTTAACAAGTACTTCACACATGATTTATTGTTACCATCACTCGCTCCATATTAAGATATACGACCTGGACTGGTGCATCGCAAGAAGATACGGCAGAGAATAATTTCCTCCTTGACTTACCTTGACTTATCGTTCCCTTTAAAAGATTAGAGTCTAGCCGTCTTGTAGTGTATTAGCAATTTTCGGACTTGTTAGGTGGGGTCGCTGAATAATCCTATGTTGGTAACTCATGATATATAATCAGTTAGAAATAATGAAATCCAGCTTTATCGTTGGCAGAACAAGATTTAACAGAGATCCTCACACACCGGTACTCATGTGTCAGCACCCCAACACACCAGCAGTGGGAAATGACTGAGATAATTTACTTGAATATGACTCAGTACGTTCTACAGTTTTTGAGAACAGGCCATAATGACACCGATAGCGAGACAGTTTTATCATTACCAGTGTTAAGAAACTATATGGAAACTTTATAATACCTTTCAGTAAGAGAATATGTCTTGAAAGATTGTAGATATCCTTCGAGTCTGTTCAGGTACAAAATGCGAAGGTGTACGATATAGGAACTAAAGTGTATGCGAAACTGAAATTATGTAGTTGGCGATACGAACGCAGATCAGGTGGACATAAACCGGGTGGGAGGTGGTGGCGGTGGGAGTGATCAGTGGGATTCAGGCAATAGGTATGAGATGGAGGTGTGTGGAGGGTGGTGGGTGTGGTGAATGGAAAGTGGTGGTGTGGTGAGTGGAAGGTAGTGGTGTGGTGAGTGGAGAGTGGAGGGTGGTGGGTGTGGTAAGTGGAGGGTGGTGGGTGTGGTAAGTGGTGAGTGGTAGGTGTGATGAGAGGAAGGTGGTGGATGTGGTAAATGAAGGGCGGTGGGTGTGGTAAACGGAGGGTGGTGGATGTGGCCAGTGGAGGGTGATGGGTGTGGTGAGTGGAGAGTGATGGGTGTGATGACAGGAGGGTAGTGAGTGGGAAACGATTGGTGGGTAATGGTATAGTGGACTAAATAATTTAGTTGCTGAGATGACACAGTGGAAGGCAAGAAAGAATGAGGAGCAATGTTGGTGCTGAGTAGGGATCACGTGGTGACGAAAGAAAGTTATGGCTGTTACTGAAAAAAAGAAAATAAATCTATGTCTATCTATCTATCTATCTATCTATTGCCAGACGCCTCAATCCCGTTTGGGGTGGCCACAAAAAAATCGCCTCCAAGTCGCCCTGTCCCCCGCCATTTCGCTACCCTGCTCCCAACTCACACCCCCCTCTCTCATATACCTCTCCACCCCATCCCTCCATTTCATCCTCGGCCTCCCCCTCCCTCTTTCCCCCTCCACCTCACTCACATACACTCTCTTCGTCAGTCTTTCACCCTCCATCCTCTCCACATGGGCAAACCACCTCAGCGTGTTCCTCATAACGCTTCCTATCACATCCACATCAACACCACAACGTTCCTTTATATCCTCATTCTTCAGCCTCTCTCTCCATGTGACTCCACAGGCTCCTCTTAAATAACTCATTTCCACTGCTCTCACTCTTGACTTGTGTCCTTCCAACAACGTCCAAGCTTCACTTCCGTACGTTAGAGTTGGTATCACAGTACTGTCATGTAGTAACTTTTTCACTTCCATGCTCACTTCCCTGTTTCTTGTCACTGCTTTCAAAGAACCAGCAACCTTCCTTCCCTGCTGTACCCTTTCAGGCACTTCACCCTCCAAACCTCCATCCTTACTCATCACACTACCCAAGTACTTAAACGTACTCACATTTTCCAATTCCTCACCATCCAACCTCGCTGTACATTCACTGACTTCACCCCTCTCAAAGACCATTACTTTACTCTTCCCTACATTCACCTTCAGATTCCGTTTCTTACACACTCTCCCAAACTCATCCACCAAGCCTTGCAGCTCCCCTTCGTCTTCACTCAACAACACGGTATCATCTGCAAACAACAGTACAGGGAGTTTCCAAACACTATCCTCTCTCACCAGGGCCACTCCAATATCCACTACCCTACCTTGTACCTCTTTTATTACCCCATCCATGGACAGATTGAACAACCATGGAGACATGACACATCCCTGTTTCAACCCAACTTTCAAAGAGAAAAATTCACTTAGTTCACCATCCACACGCACTGCAGCCTTCGCACCATCGTACATACTCTTCACAGCATTCAACAACTTCCCATCTATTCCATATATTCTTAACACTTTCCACAATCCTTGTCTATCCACCCTGTCATATGCTTTCTCCAAATCCATGTACAGTAAGATATTTCCGAGGTGTCAGTCATCTAAAAAAAAAAAAAAAAAAAAAAAAAAACTGCTTCTCAGACAGTGCTAACATAACTGACAATTGAGGAAAGAAGGCTGCCATAAAAAAAACATATTCTCCATCAGATGTGATATAGAAAATGCACAACGATCTGTAGATAAATATGCTGCCTGGTTTCGTTTTGTTTTTTCCTTAGTAGATGTCCTAATAAATAAAGATGACAGTAACTCTATTTGGTATTAGTCCCTAACAGAGGCAGTGCCAGTAAACAGTTATCAAGAGATCCGGATAAGAGAGATTTCGGAGTCGGCCACATCCCTAAACTGGATGCAAATGAACGCCGTAAAGAGTAAATGGCAGACTTGCGGTTCGGACTCTCCCCCACTTCTGCCGAACACTTCCCCTCTCGTAAAACTTAATGATAATATGAGGCAGGTAGTAAAAGAAAGAGATATATGCAACAGTTATGGACACGTAAGCAGGGTATCTGAGGATCACTAAACCCCAGACCATGACGGTGTAGGGGAACGAGGGGGACGAAAGGTTCTGTGCTCTGTGTCAAGCCTTGGTGCACCATTTACTACAAGCACTACGAGTATATGACAAAGCGATTTCCCTCCTGTCTCTAATATCACGTGTTGGATAAAAAGCCTTGCATTTTCATACATCCATCACCGACACCACTCCCCGCAGCAATCTAGCTCGTATTTTTCTCAGCCGGACCCACTTCATTTTTCTACACTCACATTAGTTCTCCTCTAGTTATTTCTCTCAAGGATCTCCACCTGGAATCAGCTCACTGCAGACCTTTCAACTGTAGGCAGTTCTATTATCAAACCTTCCACTTAAGCTGTTTTAAACGAACGCTTTTGCCCATAAGTTTTTCTTAATGGAAGCAAGTCTAACTCAGTATTCCACATCATAAAAACCCACTTCTTCCTGTAACGCTGCCAGCCGTGACGTTCCACTAAATCGCATTTAAAATGCAACACGAAAACAGCGTCCCATCTAAATTACTGCAAATACGTAAGTTACACTAGTTTATGTCTTTACGAGTATATTTGCCAAGGGAGGAGTTATTTATTCCAGGAGCCGGAGTGCAAGAGCCATTAGCGCAGATGCCCGGAGTTGCGTGCGGTGTGGAGTATCTTAAAGGACCACTTTGCTTGGGTTAAGAGTCATAATTTAGGCTGGGGGCCGATGATTTAAACAGACATCCCTCCCCAGGCTCGGTCGTATAGAGTCACGGGCTGCTACCGGCCACAGGGTCAACAGTGCATGACGTGGAGTGAGAGAAAAGAAGGATGGGAAAGGAAGGAGAAAGAAGAAAGAAAGATTAATAAGGGACCAAAACAGAAAATGAAAAAAAAAATAACAGTAAGGCAAGGATAACGAAAGATAATTGGAAAGTATAAAAGAACAACAGAAGGAAACAGACATATAATGTAGAGAAAGAATGAGAAATATTACCAGCAAGAGAAGGATTTACTGTACGACATTGAAGAATAGCAGATAATTGGAAGAAATGAGGGAGAGCAACAACTGACAGAACTTAATAGAAACAAACACTCTGTACACGTAAAAAAGAAAAAAAGAACACTAAGAGAGAGAGAACAAAGATGAACAAGAAAATGCGCTGACTGAAAACAGGGAGAAAGGAAAAAAAGGAAGAGTAATAGAAAGACAATGTGCAAAATGACCGAGAAATATGAACCTTAAGAGAGAAAATTAGGGACAGGGAGGAAAGAGGATTACAGTGAGTTGGGTAAAGCAGTAATAGAGAGAACAAGAGGGGGACGTTAGTGAGTGCAATACACGCTCTCTACGAAATACATTTTTTAAGGACTATATACTTGACTTTGCCTTGCGACCTTGACGATAGATGGATTGTTCTCGAAATCGAATTACTTCAACTTGTCAAGCTCAGTCTAAATAGGAGTAAATCTGTTAAGCCGACCATGTCCCGTGATCTTGGTCTCTGGCCTATTATTCTCAAAACATAATGTCTTCATACTTGTCTCTCCATGAAATCTTCCACCGAGTTTGGTACAAATCGAATATAATATTCTGTTTGAACTAAAAGGACGAACATTTGACTATGACCTATGACACTGACCTCTGACTATTCTCAGATTTGTATATAATCACTTTATTCTTGCATTATCCTTAGCAATTCTTCCAAGTCTGATCTAAATCGAGTTAAGATTATTTAAACTGACCTTGCCGTATGACCTTGATTTTTGACTTATTGCTAAAAAAGAAAGAAAAAAAGATCATTCCATGGGACGACCCTCAACCAGTTCATCAAGAATGGTTCAAACCTGATAAAAGCTCTATAGTTATTCTGACAGCACACTAACTGACGGAATGATGCACAGACAGCACACTAACAGAGCGAGAGACTAGCGAGGAGAGTGTATGTGTGTGAGGTGGAAAGGGGGGAGAGGGAGGGGGAGGTCAAGGATGAGATGAAGGGATGGAGTGGAGAGATATATGAAAGAGGGGGGTGTGAGCTGGGAGCAGGGCAGTGAAATGGCGAGGGACAGGGCGACATGGAGGCGATTTGCTTGTAGCCACCCCTTACGGGATAAAGGTGTCTGGCAATAGATAGATATATACCAACAGAGAAGATTAGGATAAGGAACAACAGTAAGTGAATGAAAATAAAGGGAACAACAAAAGAGAAATTAATAACAGTAACAACAAGAGAATGACGAAAATAAGAGGAGTGACAGAGTGAATTAGGGAGGAGAAGAAGAACGTAAGATGGCGGAATAGTGGTGAGTACAATAAAAACAGATTACAAAGACCAAATTCACCATGCATTAACTGAATGAATACAGGAATAAAAACAGCCAGAAAAAGAAATATGGCAACGATGGACGGAATTAATGGTCAACAATGGCGAGAGAGAGAGAGAGAGAGAGAGAGAGAGAGAGAGAGAGAGAGAGAGAGAGAGAGGGTGCGGTTGAGGGCGCCAAGGATAATGAAAAAAGGAGAGAAAAACTACGAGGAAGAATATACGGGGATTGAAGAGGACGAAAAAAAAAAGAAAAAAAGGGTGAAAAGAGGAGTACGAGGTATCCAAGAGGGAGGATGGAGAATGGGTGCAGAATGGATGACAAAGCTATGAAGGCTGAACACAGAAAAGGTAATTGAGTGAATAATGCACATAACGAATGCTTAAAAAGGTGAATAGGGAGAAACGAATAAGACCAGGATTCAGCTGGATATACATGGTGATGACTGTGAGAACAAGGATAGAGGGGTAGAGGAAGAAAGGGAGGAGGACGAAAAAGAGAAGGACTAGGAGATGGAGGAGAAAGAAGAGGTCGACGAATACGAGAAAGAGAAAGAGGAGGAGGAGAAGGAGGAGGTGGAGGAGGAGGAAGCTGATCATTATGACGAGAGAAAGGACGTGGTGGAAAAGGAGAAAGAAGAGGAACAAAGAAGGTCTGGTTTGGAGGGTCTGGCAAAAACAGAGGCAATCAGGAGGACGACTCATGGCTCCCTCAAGGCCAGGCTCGTGTGTCTTGATCAGTTTTTCTTGTGCGTGAGTAAAATACCCACAATTACCCTTCACCCTGTGTTAGCCTGGATAAGTCGTCTGTTTTATATTGCATATCATTAAAAACCAGTGCTATTTTTCAATCTGTCTATTGTTTAGAGCAAGAAGGATGTAGTCTCAATGAAAGAGTATCTCAGCATCGGTACAGCACTTACTGTACTCTTTCACAACGCAACCACTCCCCCTTCTACATACTTCCCTCACATTATATAACATCCGCACTTGACCCAGATTCAGTTGATGCATACATCATTAACGACAGAGTATTACATTAATACAACATGGGTTCTCAAACTCATTACCTTTATTGCAAGTCGGTCACTAATAAACGTGTAGTGAATTCTGTTTAAATGTATCAGTTACCTGTGCCTCAACGTAGTGATCCTTGTGATAATGAAGTAGATGTGCAGTAGTCTTCTTTTGGATTCAGAGAAAACATGGAAACTACATACCTAATCCTGTGATATGTATGCCGATTTTCAGGACTAAAATATCATAAGACACTACATAATAGCTAGAAACGTATATATGTAAGAGAGAGAGAGAGAGAGAGAGAGAGAGAGAGAGAGAGAGAGAGAGAGAGAGAGAGGTGTGTGTGTGTGTGTGTGTGTGTGTGTGTGTGTGTGTGTGTGTGTAACTGTAACATTGAATTAATATGCCTGATTAAGGTAAAAAGGGCATTTGGATGTTTAGAAATTTTAATGCAACGTACGATTTTGACGTCAGAGAGTCAAAATACCTTACGGATTAGTGAGCTACGCGTAAAGGTAAGTCGTTTCCTCTCGCCTAATACACACACAAATGATGGTGTTACCCAGAAATGAAATTACGGTCACTCTGTCACGAATGCAAAGCAGACCTGCCAGTGAATGATGAACACCTCTAACAAATACTTGGTCTATTTTTGCCCGATGTCTCACAAAGTTACGCACGTCTAATGTCTCTATTTATTTTATTGGATCTACTTTATTAAACTATATGTACATTTTTTTTTGCGTTCAGAAAGATAAATTAGCTATGCACAACTTCTTTTCCTGACACAGATCATTCAGTGTATGTCATTACCACTTCTTCCTCGCTTATCAAAACGAGCCATTATAGTCTTATTCACGTAACACTTTCCATTACACACAGTTTTTCCATGTCGTATATCTTTCCAGACCATATATGTTCTCAGAAACTATAATATCAGATATTACTTGTCTATCATCCTGCACTATGATGCCTCATCGAAAAAGTAGGTTCCCGGGGCTAGGCTTATCAGTCCATACATTTAAAGCATGAAAGATTAAATCGCCAATCCCTGAACAGCAATATATGAACTGAAATCCTTTAGTTCCTCTTAGAGTTACTCGTTATCAGCAACATCAGGTTTGGAGCGCCTTAATCCACTAGACCACCAAAACCATATACCTTATTTGGAATACTAACACTAAATCTGTAAATTGGTTATGAGGTGATGCAAGTTTCCATGCGTTATAAAGATCACTTGAACCCGTCTGTGTGAACCGTCATGCATCTCGGTTTTTGCTGTTTCAAACCCCCTCGGACATGCCACAGAGACCGCCAAGAGTCATTGGGCTCAAACCGCCAGAATAAAAGGAATCATTACTTTTTAAGCGTGTCTTAGTTATTACTGTGAATAACAGGGTACATGAAGATGAATATTCATTAGCACAGCAGAAAAAAAAAAAAATGTTATATATATAACAAAAGCAAGACAAAGACAAAATTGCTCACAGAAATATAAAGTCAGACAAAGAAAGGAGAAAACAGAAATAGAAAATTATTCCACAGAGCCGTGTAACCGGAAGCTATAAATGAGGCAGGGAGGCCAGGAGCGACGAGGGCACGAGTGGGGCTCAGGTGAGGCGCAGGGACAGGTGAAGAGTGGGGACAGGTACAGTAAGGTGTGGGGACAAGTGAAGTGTGGGAACAAGGGAAGTGTGAGTACAGTGAGATGTGTGGACAGGTTAGGTGTGGAGACATGTGAAGTGTTGTGACAGGTGAGGGTGTGGAGACAGGTATGGTGAGGAGACAGGTAGGTGTGGATACAGGTGAGATATTGGGACAGGTATAATGAGGGACACGTAAGGTGTGAAGACAGGTAAGATGTGGGGGAAGTAAGGCATGAGGACAGGTATGGTGTGGGGACAGGGATGGTAGGGGGACAATAAGATTTGGCGACAGGTACGGTGGGGGATAGGTGAGGTGTGGGAACAGGCAAGATGTGGGAGAGGAAAAAATCTGGGGCACGTGAGAAGAAAACAGCAACGTACGAGTATAGTTGGTTCACCTTAATTTCACGGAAATTTTCGTCCTTTTGTAACTTATTTCATGCATCTCAGTGGCAGAATAAAACTATACTACGGTTTTCTATCCTCTTCATAGCATTTCCTCGAGAGTTGCATCAATTTCTAGTGTTCGTATCTCGCTTCACTTTATCTCTCAAGGTGCAGAAGTGACAATTTTAGGCCAAGTCAAAATGAACAGCGTATAATCAGGTCTAGGAAGGAGACAGGTGCACCAGGCCCCCTACATCCACCTGGTAGAAACCACGACCCACCGTTTCCCCAAATATTTAAGTCACCCCTAATTTAAATATAATTTGTACCTAGGGACGGGAACCCACCTTACGTAATTAGATAATGGTCTCGCTAGTTAATAGGTGTGGACGCTTAGCTTTTTCTTTTTCTTTCTTTTTTCCTTCTTCTTTTTATTTTTTTTCGCTTGTGTCTTCGACGATCCAGAACTCCGGGAGTATTTGTTGTCGGTGTGTAGGAAGGAGGGATTGGAGCTTCCATCATTAACCTGAGATTGATATTTAAGCGTGTATTAAACCGGTTCTTCTTCCTCTGGGGTTTAAGTGGCATGTTTTGACCGTGCCAATGAAAATGATGAAAATAATTACATATGATAGTGATATGTAACAGTCAGCTTCAAGAAGTATGTGGAAGTAAAAGTGTTATCAGAAATACATGATCACTAAATGGATTGTTATTAATGAAAAACTCACTGCGTAAGTACAGAGTGCACTGTTTTCCAACCTTGTTTTCACCTTTGTGCTTTGTTTGGCTACTCTAGTGTGATGCACATCTCCTTACAGTTTTATTAATTTATTTAGTTTCTAACTACTGAGTCTATTGTCCTACTCAGTAAAGTCTCAACACAGGAATTAAACTACTGGCCCTCACACCGCAAACAAGATGCATTGGGTGTAAAAATCCCTCCAGTACTCGTCCCCTTCTATGAGTTTTCCTTGGCTGTAGAAAACGATTTATCAGTATTAGACTGATATCCTAAATGCGTCGAAGATCTGGGAAAGTTAGCGTGGTTAGTAATTCCTCTGAAATTTAGATACTGGTGATATATTAACTGTGTAAATTTCTGTTTTCTTGTGGCTTGCATAGATCTAGGCTCAAATATGTTAACAAATACCTTTATGGCTCATAGGGATATACTGTAGGTATTGTTCGCTGGCTCACGTAAACCGAACGACTTGCTTAGACCTATTATGTCGTTCCTGAAAACTGCACAAACTGTAAAATAAGGCAGACATAATCAATTTCCATTAAGTTAAGTGGATATAAGGCCACCACGTAACCTAAAATTTCATTTCTTTTACTTCTCATTTTCCTCTGCTGGCTAGTATTCTTAAGCTGGGATAGACCTGATATGTTGCTCTGTCCATAGATAAGATGAGCCAAGGAGGAAAAGTGATGGCTATGTCCAAAGTGTGAAGTAGAGGCAGTGGAACATCATGCGACACTTTGTCCCTAGCTGTACTTGCGCTACAGTTGCAGTTTACTCCTGGTGTAGGCCTACCTCAGCGCCAGCAGGCCCACTTCTGCGCTCCTGCTGCCGGGTCGCCGTGTGTCCGGCAAGGCGAGGGATGATTGGGTGGGCGGGTCGAGGGGCGTCGGGAACGAGGCGGCTGGGTACTTACACTCTCGTAACCCCTCCGTCGCCTCCCTAAATATGCAGCGTATTTGCATAGGTAATTGTGAGCGATGGTGCGCAACATGCAAAGTCTTTAAACGGGTTACAGCCGGCTGGCATCTAACCCTTACCGAAGCGTTTTGGGCCTTATGCTCGAATCCCGCGGTAAGGTTTAGCGTCCATGGCTTCTCGTAAGTTTCAATTATAATGCGCCAAGGTAGGGTGAGATAGATGGTGAGATAAGAAAGAGTATCGTAGCGATAAGATGATGTGGTCACTGGAAGGGACTGTGGCCAGCTGAGACAAGGCGAACCAGATCAGTATCAGGGGCTGGGAGATAAGCCGACATAAACAAGGGCGAGGACTGCACTCTACAGTCTGCTCACTTGCTTACCAGGAAGTCCCAAGAGCAAGTCTGGAGAGGCCTGGGGCTGGCGAGAGGAAAAGGGGGCTAAAACGCCGGCCAAGGTAGTAGTTGTTTCATTATCTCGACATCAATTTTAGGTCTTTACGACATCCACATAAGGTTTGTAGTACCCGACGGGTGCGTGGATAACTTCTCGGGCGGGTTTCGGGTAAGAGGCCGGGTGAATGGAGAAATAAGTGAATTGGGAGACGGGGAGGCCAAACATTGCCAGTTGTTTTCACTGAACTGGTAAACAGCACGACAAAATCATCCTCACCAAAATAAGAACAGTTGTCAGATACTTTGGCCCTTCATCTTTGCAGCACTTGTTTTTCCATCTTCCGTATCCCTCAGCACTGGCATCCCGGGGCTAAAGAGCTGTTTAAATACTCAGCCTGGCAGTACACCTTGTCATTATCCTGATCCTAAGCAAACATTGTAAGCGGGTCATTTAAAAGCCCTGCTGGCCGGGGGCACAGTGCAGTGTGAGGTGGCAGCTAGACGTCTCAGGAGCCTGGTGCTGCTGGGACCCTGTCTACCTCACATTCTCACACATTCACACCTTCACCACAGTCACTTATTTTATTTATTTATGGTTAATCTTGCTACCGTCAGGCGATTTTAACACCCCCAGGCTCCTATGACGTACCCTCAGTTGAATGCAGTCGTCTGGCTAAGCTGGAATTTTACTGCCAGAGTTGTCTCGGCCATGAACAGTTAATGGTGATAGTAATAACACTCTCCGGCCCCTATGCTCACTCCCAGATAGACGAAATCGACTGGAGGTCCCAGGAATAATTGACTAGATTTATCCCTCCCATGAGACGGGCAAGCAACTTAGGGCAGACTGCTTGTAACTGTGAGGCAAACAGTATCCACGAACTCCTTTGACGAAATCTAATTCCCTTCATTCTTGTTGCCTCTGGATGTTGTTATCAGCTTAAGGTACACTAAATCAGTTCAGTAAAGTCCTATATTTTGTTCTTGATAACACCACAAGAGGTTTAGTCCATATTTGTCCTATTTTTGTCATATGGAAAAGAATCGGTAAATCACTTAATATCTGACATAAGTAAACGTGGAAATATACCATGAAAGCTTAGTCCTCTGCTGCAAGTTTTACAGACCTATAGGGAAATGAAGCTAATTTTTCTTTGAGTGAATGTCTGATGGTATACTTCGAGGTTCAAGCTGATTCCTTGATTTCACACCAGCGTTTAATGACCTGTGTTGAGAGGTACTAACCACGAGAGAGAGAGAGAGAGAGAGAGAGAGAGAGAGAGAGAGAGAGAGAGAGAGAGAGAGACAGACAGACAGACAGACAGAGCAAAGTTTAATTCCTCCTTGCCTTTTGTTACAGTATCAACCTACTCCACCAAGGGATAAAGATATACACAGCTAAAAACACTCATTTATATCAGATTTCGCCAGCTGGGTTTGCTCTGAGATAACAAACAGAGGGTCCAGGCAGGTCTGTCTGTAGCCGCGACCAGTCATGCAACAGTCAACAATATTGCTTTCTGTCGCCTGGGAGACAAGAAACATGTTTTAATGTGATGAATACATTCACCAGCGTCGGTTGAAACATATTTAAAACTTTTACTGACCTGAATTGCCCTTCACTGTTATGAAGCCATGTTTTCATTAAAGGGCTGCCCACAAACAACAGGAGCTGACGAGCTAAAGAATGAGCTCAATTTCAGTTTGCAAATGAATTTATCCACTGATGAGAATAAGTGTTCGCTACGCCACGGCACTAGTTACAAACGGAAACATAACTATCACTGCCAGGTTATGAAATTAGAGGCAGAGATTTCAACGCTCTGAGTAGTTATCCAGATTTCCCATTTTCAATTATACATGTTAAGAAAATACAAGTGGATAGCCTCACAATCTATGGATGCTAACCAACAACTCTGTGAGCATATTCTGTAACTCATATAATTAGCCACAAACAATATTTGACTTATGTTTAAATTAAAAATGCATTTGAATATTTCCAAGTATATGTACGGTATATTACAGCAACTTGAAATAATAAGCACATACACATCCAACACGCATAGTTATATATATATATATATATATATATATATATATATATATATATATATATATATATATATATGAGAGAGAGAGATACACATAAACTGAGTAATGGACTGAGTGACTGAGATTTAGTTGTTTATTTATATTCCTGATTATATCATACAGACTACCAACCACACTCACCTATATAGACTAACTTATAGGTGGAGCTGTTTACCCATTAACATAACGGTCAATCAATAAAGCACAATTACATGCACCTGACGCAAATCACTACAATAACCAAGGTCTGCATCTATAGATATCTGGTCGTAAGTCACCCACGACAAGAAGTAGCCTCGAGGAAGCCAGAAGTCACGCTGTTATCATAATCACCAGGCGTCGTTTATCACGCTAATCACCTCCTCATTACCCCAGCCTCATTACTCATACAGCTAATGGCGTTTTAAGTCAGCGTGGGGTGAGTGTGTGAACCGTGGAGTTAATTAGATTATCTGAGGGGTATAGAACCACCCACACCCTTCTCTTCGTTAGCTGCCTATACCTGGGAAGAATTTGTTACCTCCCTCAATCTACAGGCGCAGTTATCATCCTTATAGCAACGTCTTGCTTATAAAATATCTGCTTCTTTCTGACGAATTTACTTTGTACAGGAGAGACATTTCGAGTTGGAGGAGACAATACAGTCTTCATTAACCCTTATAATAAGAGAGGTTGTCCCTAAGCTATAATAAAGTTGCTGAAGTAGCAAGTGTAAAGCAATATAATACTCCACCTGATTCATGGGGTTAAGATAGAAATCCTTCTTTCTTACTGGGTTTTATCAGTGTTTGGCCACCACTACCATCACCTCAAGTATTTCTCCCACTATCAGACAGCATCGCAATGACCTCATCCTCTTCCACGTTAACCAGACGCCCAAGCAAACTGAAGAATAAGGTGACGGTTTCACGTGACACTGATTAAAAATTCAGAGCCCCTAAAAGTAGGCTATTTAAAGGTGCAGCTACGAGGCGAAAGTGCTGGGCATGAGGACTACCAGGCTTGATACCGACTGGAGGAGGGTGAGCATCTGCAGGAACTCTGGAGTGAACAACTACTACCAGAATACAAGGAAGTGAGCATGGAAGTAAAAAAGCCATCGCATGTCTTTATTGTGATACTAACTCTAACTTACGGAAGTGAAGCTTGGACTTATTGGATGGACACAAGTCAAGAGTGAGAGCAGTGGAAATGAGTTATCTGAGAGGAGCATGTGGAGTTACATGGAGAGACAGACTAACAAATGAGGAAGTGAAGGAGCATTGTGGTGTGGATGTGGATTTGATAGAAAGCATCAGGAGAAATACACTGAAATGGTTTGGCCATGTGGAAAGAATGGAGAGCGAGAGACTAGAGAGGAGAGTGTATGTGAGTGAGGTGGAGGGGGGGAGAGGGAGGGGGAGGCCAAGGATGAGAGGGAGGGATGGGGTGGAGAAGTGTATGAGTGAGGGTGGTGTAAGCTGGGGAGAGGTCAGTGGAATGGCGGGGGACAGGGCGACATGGAGGCGATTCGTTTGTGGCCGCCCCATACGGGACTGAGGCGTCTGGCAATACATTGATAGAGAAACTAAGAATACGGCTTTTCTCTTTCTACCACAGTACAATTGAATTTTATTCAGCTTAGGTCAGACCTACTGAACAGGAGCGATAAATTAAAGCTCTGAACAACGCCTTCAACACAAGCGGTTTCCTCCTAAATTCAATGATTTTTTGTGGAGGTAGGAAGAATAAAACTGAAAATACGTCATCGGACTCAACGGTTAATGCAGCTTGGAAAGTATAGCGCCTCCTGAACTGAACGGGTGAAAACCAACACACTCACCGCACCTTGTTGCAGCCGTGGATGATAACTAAATAAATCCCCTTCAAAGATGTTGTAGATGTCTGGATACATCATAGGCTAATTCACAGCCTTATGTTACAAGCATTTAACAGGAAAGACTGAGAAACCAAACTATTTTTAGCTTCATGAAAAGGTATGCGAAAACCACACACACACACACACACACACACACACACACACACACACACACACACACACACACACACACACACACACACACACAAAGTCACGTGCAAATGACGGAACTCGATTTAGAAACAGAAACTAGAGGGGACGGAATTGAAAAAAAAAAAAAAAATCCCTTATTGATACGCACGTGAAAATGGATGGATACCTGTCATAAAATCGAAACTAGTCCTGCCAAAAGCACTCCAAAAAAACAAGGAAGAGAAAGAGACAAGCAACCAAAGCCCACATGGAGCGTACCCGGACAAGGACTGCCTCCATTGTGCGTGAGGCGGGGGAGTCCTCACACCATTACCTGACGACTTCATTATCGCCTGGTCGCTCCGGGGTGCCTGGTTATGGATGGGTCGCCGCTGCTACTGCCACCACAGCTAATACCACCACCATCACCGCCACTGCCACCACAGCTAACACCGCCGCTGTCACCATCACCACCCTTGCCACCGATACTAATAGATCTACTGTTGCCATCAGCACCGATTTAACGACTCTGCCACACATTAACATTTGCCGCCATGATATTCACTTTCACTGCTTCTATCATTACAATACTCCATCCTCCTTATCACAATAGCCACACTGCCTACCACCTACTACAGTAACTTAGCTCCGTTAGTAAGCTACTGCAGTGTTGGCTCCACTACAACGCACTAACCCTCACACCATTATAAGTAAATTATTTCAGCAATATCTGTCATAACATAACAGTATAATGTTATAACATGGCCTATAATATCAATCCTAGAGCTACCATATCCAGTGCAGGAGCTAATCTTTGGTTAGTATAAAGTTTCTTACTGATAAATTACTATACTTTAATATACTTCAGCATTGCGGATACTGACTCTGATCTTTGACTTTGTCCCTGGATCTTTTGAGTCCTCAGTTTTCACTACATAAGACAAAACTCAACGGCTTGTCAGTTAGATAAGAGCACACGCTTGGTATGCATGAGTATGGGTGGGGGCGGGGTTGAGGTACGGGAAGAGAGGTAGAGTGCAGGTATGGCAGACTGGGCAGGTGTTGACATACGAGTATTTCAGTATTTACATGATACTTGCACACAGGTAAATCTGGTTTATATACATTTGCTTGTCTAAGGGAAATAAAACCAACGATACTACATATCAAACCACCAATATCAGGCAGGCCTGTGTCATGAGCCATCAGCTACATGAGAATGAAGCGTGCTTACATTAATGATCAGCTTAGAGAAGACTTTTGAATAAACAATCGACAGTCTCATACTGGTAATCATATCACACCCATCTCTACAGAGTGCATTGTCCCTACCGTGCCCTAACACACACCACCGTCTCAGCTTGCTTAGCACGTCCCATGCCGTTTTGCAACTCCCCACATCGAACTCTTACGAGAAATATGAGACTTTCATTTTATCATCCCCAATGCCCATCTTCATAGGATATACACTTCCGCTCTTATGTGGTGAAAATAATAAAAACAGCTGTTTTGTCACTCGGCCATTCACAGAGAGTACATCCCCGTCGAACCCCACAACCCATCTTCATCATAGCCCATCCCGTCCTCTCAGTTTCCTTCCACTTACTCGGTCATGAAAAGCCTGAACTCATATGGCTTAAAAGCAGATAAGTAAAACAAATAAATAATGCAATATATAAAAAATTCAGAGTGATTTGGCTGATTTACGTCACACACCTTCGCAGGGATAAACTGAAGAATTCTCTATGATTTAATTCAGTCACTCGCATATTCTATGGAGCTCCAGTATCTTGAAATCTGAACTTTCATGGCTAGAAAACGCTTCTCTGTTTGCAGAGAGTTATGACCTGCCCCTTCATAGGTGTGAACCTTAATTAAAACATACTGACATAAGTCGGCATGATTGATATGAAGTGACTTGCAATGTCTTAAAGAGATTTAGCTTGACTTGATGTAGGTCCTCATTCATCTGATTTGCTCCAAACATTGTTGGAATTAAGAAGCAGAATAAAGGAAATGGATCTAAATGAACCTGAAGTTGTCTGAAGCGACCTAATTAAACATGGCCTAGTCTAAATGGACCAAACTTGATACTGTTGCTGACAGTTGAATTAGTCCGTCAGGTGAACCCCCCATTTTTAGCCAACCGGTACCAAAAAGATGGCAAAGGCTCATTGGTTTCATTTGAAAGGTATATTATTCAGGAACTCATTTTGCCCTGGTAGCAGTCTGGATTTCACAGCTTTCATATTTTTATCGCCTATTGAACAGACCACCTATTGGCGAATAAATCCCGCCAAATGCGGGAAAGCCTGTATGCGGTACATTCATATCAGAACTGCATGTCATGATTCTACATGGTATGTCAAGTGCCTTTTACTTTGTTCATGTAATGCCATTATAGCACCAAGTTCGGTCAAATCAAAAGATTTTGTACTGTTTGAGCCGCCAGATAAATTTTGAAAACCGACTTATCGTCGTATCTTAGCAACCGTATGTGATAATAACATAAATAAACTATCTTTCCATACATTTTAAGATACAAGGAATCAAATGCAGCCACTATTGATCTTTCCCTAATATTTTGAACTTTGCAGCAAATCAACAGCAGCATATAATATGTTTAGAAAAAAAAATCAGCTAATTGCCAATAATGTACAGAAAGTGTACACTACACTAGGACCATTGGTATGCAAAGCTTTACTTGGGATGCATGCATACACTGGATGTGACAGCGTGAGCTCCCTTGCAGGCCGAGGAAAGATAGCTTCTCTCAAGCTGCTAAAGCATGACGCAGAGCTCCAGTCCACATTCGCAGATCTTGGAACTGTGTGGGATGTCTCAGACTCACTTCGTAACAACCTGGAGGCATTTACATGTCAAATGTATGCAACCAAAACGAGCGTTCGAAAAGTAAATGAACTGCGGTATCATCTTTTCAGCAGTAAGAAAGGCTGTGTTGAACCGCACCAGCTTCCACCATGTGCAGACGCCCTTCATAAACATGCATGTAGGGCCAACTACCAGGCTGGTGTTTGGCGAAGAAGTCTGGAAGCTTACCCAGAAGTACCATCACCTAGAGGTCGAGGTTGGAAAGTTGAAGCAAAAGATGGGAAAGAGGAATTGAAAATTGACTGGCTGGATGGCGCTCCTGCACCCGATTCTGTATTGGAACTCCTGGCCTGCAACTGTTCAAGGTCATGTCGCCTCCCACAGTGTACATGCATGGTTAATAACATGAAGTGCTCTGAACTATGTAAGTTGAGAAACTGTGACAACCAGCCACAGGATGATGAAGACGATGACCCACAAGTGATGGACGATGATGCTGAAATGGAAGAACTTGACTTTGAATTACTCTGAAAGTATTGCAAATGACAAGAATTACTGAGAACATTATGTAGTCTGTTTGTACATTTTAATACTGTGTCTGGTGCAATGAAAAGATGGTGTTTAGTTCTAGTTCATTCATTTAACCTCCTAAATTGTAACAATCAAGATACCAACTCAGCTTATCATGAGATCTGACTAGAATAGTCAGTTTTTGCAATCTTATTTTGGTATATATGTGTCACCATGGTCACCTATACTATACAGTCATAATTATATGCTGACTAATAATTGCTACATGTGATCCCTCTGTCTGAATATGGATGTATTGAATATGAAAACAATAATTTTAAATATCAATAACTTATCTGATTGCAAAGATATAGCAATGCGTAGATTATTGGCATTATAAAATGTTGGCTCAAAAAGTACAACATCTTTTGATTTGACCAAACTTTTTACTACAGTAGCATTAAATGGCCATAATTAAAACTTAAAATAGTAAAAGGCACTTGACATACCATGTAGAATCATGACATGCAGTTCTGATATGAATGTACCGCATACAGGCTTTACCGCATTTGGCGGGATTTATTCGCCAATAGGTGGTCTGTTCAATAGGCGATAAAAATATGAAAGCTGTGAAATCCAGACTGCTACCAGGGCAAAATGAGTTCTTGAATAATATACCTTTCAAATGAAACCAATGAGCCTTTGCCATCTTTTTGGTACCGACAACCCCCTGTACCTGATGGACTAAATAGGAGGTATCTGAACGACCCTAACTGTACCTGAATGGATCTAAATTGAACATAGCGACCCTGCGCTGGTCTAAATGAATCCAGCTGTGCTTGTACTGACCTAACTCGACCAGGAAGGATGTGAAGACCTTTAATGAACCTTAACATGGTCTGATTGGTCTTGAAATAGCTGGTTAATAATAAATGGAATTGAACTGACCAGACTTGGTGGTACAGGATGTGTAAGACCTGAATGAACTTTGAGTGGTCTGCATGGATGTAACTGGATTTGAATGGCCCCAAACTAATATTAACCATAACAGTAGGGTACTTTATTTTATTTATTTATTTTTTTTTTACAGCAGAATAATATTTCCTTTGGCTAAACGTGCGCGCTCGGAGAGAAGGCTATGTCAAACCCCTCATGTTCACAAAGCATCTAAAAAACTGAATTAAACTGTCTGGTGGCCCTAAGAATTAACTAGGAAAAGAATGTCATTATAATAGATGAAGTTTTATTGACACCAATGGGCTGCCGCAGTAAATGGGTTCATTAACCAAAATTTGATAACTGGAATTACATAACAGAACTGGTACTGAAATGTTCAGACCTAATCTGAACCTGACTGTATAAGAATGAATATAACCAGGCAGTGACTTGAATAGATCTTAACTGACCTGATTTCTCCTTACCCTAATATGGACGTGGAGGACTGAATGAGCCTGGAGTGGCTCAGATGAACCACTCAAGTTGCCACACAAAATAATTTTAGGCTATATACATTTACATACAAGCATATATATATATATATATATATATATATATATATATATATATATATATATGTATGTATGTATGTTTGTGTGTGTGTGTGTGTGTGTGTGTGTGTGTGTGTGTGTGTGTGTGTGTGTGTGTGTGTGTGTGTGTGTTCAGAAGGAGCAAATGGAAGAAGCAAATTACTGGAAAACTGTACACAGAACTCCCCAGTGCAGGAAGTATTTCATAATTGTACATGGCTCAACAAACCACGAATTTCCTAACAGAGGCAGAAAAAAAAAATGATAATAGTAAAACGGAAACAACCACTTTCTTCCACATCCGGTGCACATGACTCACCCGATAAGTTTTGATTTATAGGACGTGCAATGACAAACTGACTTTTATGTGTTTTGAAGTTGACCTTTAACATTAATTTCAGGTGAATTCATTTGTAACTCCCTTGGTAGAATGACCTCTTATTTTTATTATATTTTTCATTAGCACAGGCGTTTTTTTTTTTTTTTCCACAGTGAGGAGACTTTCTGTTAGAGATGGCTTTACATAATGCCTTCATTACTAGGAGACTCTTCCTAAGCTAAATAAAATTGTCTGGAGGTAGCTAGTATAAACAACAAAAAGACGTCACACACGCCACACAGCAGCACAACTTACTCTGCTCAGGACCAACACCACCACCGCCTGCACACCCAACTTACACCCGTTCAGTCCAAGTACGTCAGCTTTTGCATTCTTGGTATGCTCAGAGGCTTTTATTGAGCGTAGGAGAGGCTTTTACAGCTAGATTAGTCTAATATAGCGTTCCTTGATCTGCATTGTTACGAAAGGTCTGTTCTAACTTGAGCAAAATCGTCTGAAAGTAGAATGAATATAAACAATACTTGAACCTTACCACTCTCCTAAACTTGTATTTCTCTCTCTCTCTCTCTCTCTCTCTCTCTCTAAAAAAAAGAAAAGAAAAAAAAAGAAAAAAAAAAAAAGGTATTAGGGCGGAATTAATCACTCTGGAAAACCGAAGTGGGGTTATGCCTATCGAAATGACCACGTACTCCCTTTAAACAATCAGATCAAAATGCGTTAAACATCCTATGATCGCATTTAGCTAAGGCGTTTGCTGCATATAGATATTTGGCACATAACATCATTGCTTTATTATAAGTTATTGGTCTGCCGATAATAGGTGGGAGGGACGAGCGCCCACAAACCTTACCCCTCTAAATCCTTGCTTGTGTAAGTATGTTCTACAGTGTGTGAATATATAGAGGAGTAATTCGTATTATAATGAAAACGCATACGAATAACACAATATTTGCAAAAGTAATAGCAAAGCACACAGTGGAACATTCAATACAATCAGTAAAACATCCCGGTTTTGTCTGCAGATTATTCACCACTGGGGAAAGATAATGAAAGTCTTATCTAGACTAATGTGGTTTCGCAATGCTACTCTGGAGTGGATGATTCGAGTTTTGTACTGTACAACGTATGCGTATGTTTAGAACTGAGCAGATGGGGAAAATAGTTCCCTTATATAATGTCTTCTGATTCTCTCTTTCCTCTGCCTGTTACTATCCATAACCTGAGAGAAGACTGATATGTTTCTTCACCCATACCCGTTGGTAGGTCTATATATGATGCATCAGGGTGGAAAGCGTTGGACCTGCACCAAGTATGAAGTAGACACAGTAGATTAACAGACGAATTTTTTTCCCCTGATTGTACCAGTTACCAAAGCCAGGTGATATGGTGGGCATAAGAAGCCAGAAAAGCGAGAGAGCGGCTGGGCATCCTGAGCGGCAGTAGGGTCTGGCCACACAGAAGCCAAGCCAGCCAATTACCGGGCCGACACAAACATATGATCTACTTACACTTGGCCACCACCCCGCCCCCGTATGCTCCCACCCCCCTTCCTCCTCTCCCCGTGATGACGCTGATGTGGGCACCTTCAGGACACGTATTGATACAGACATTCGCTCGGTTCATAGATATAGGGAAAATATAAAAAAATAAATAAATAAATAAAAGCAACAAGGATAGAAGAAGTAGCAGTAATAATAATAATAATAATAATAATAATAATAATAATACTGATAATTTTAATAATAATAATAATAATAATAATAATAATAATAATAATAATAATAATAATAATAATAATAACAATAATAAAAGTAATAATAATAAAAATAATAATAATAATAATAGTGTTTTTACTATTACTATATGACGATACCAGACAAACCGATTTAAGGAGTCTTATCAATCATCCTATATATATAACTAGGTGAAAGAAGGGTCGAGATGATGGTGAAAATGATATTATTATTAATAACAATAATAACCTGCATTAAATATATCCAGCAGCAGTGTAACAAAATTTGACCTTGTATTGGGAACGCGTAAGAGCAATTTCCTTATACCATTAGGGTTTTTGAGTCTCGGTCCATTTGGCATATGAGAGAAATATAGTCCTTAGGCCTGTTATTGATACGGTCTATATCTCTCGCCTCATCTAAATGTTCATCACATTCAGTCGACTAATGAAGACAAAGGCGGGGGAATTTCACGCCAGGATTATTGAGGTGTGAAGAGCAATAATGGAGTCATTTAAACGTTGTCAAACATAATGTAACGCCAGAATGGATGTAAATTAGGGTTTGAGAGAGTCGCGGCCGCCGATAATTGAGGAAGCCTTGGGTGGTAATTAGTTTATGATTGGACCCGGCGGGATAGGGGATGGGGTGCTCAGTGTCGCTACTCCTGCCCCCACTCCCTTTTCCCTCTCTCACACCTCCTTCCTCTCATCCCTCGTCGCCCCTTCCTAATCACCTTTTCTTGTACGTCCTTCCTCCCCTTGCGTAATCGTCTCATCTCGTTCATAGCTTTCCCTTCTCATTCGTGGCCATCTTTCGTCCAGAGCAGTCCTTCTCCTTTGTAAGCTCCCATTCTAGTTCGTAATAGCCTTGTCTCGTCCTTGATAATTCCCTCTCCTTATCCTTGGCCACCAGTACTAGCAACTTCTCATCCACAGCTGCCTTTTTCTTGTCCGGTGGAATGGTATATTTACTGTCTCTATGAACGGTGCTTCCCCGCCACACAACACAACGTCCATTCATCCGTAGGTGTACTTTCTCTTCAGTAACTCCCACTCTCACCCATAGTATCCCCCTTCGTCCGTAATCGCTTCTCCTCATCCGTAGTTGCCCCTTTTCTTTTGTAGTCGTCCCCGTTTTCTCCGTAGCCACAGTCATCTCCTAGGTCAAGAGAATTAAGGTCATCTCCATAGTGGCTCCATGTTCGTAGTCTCCCCTTCTCGACCGCTGCAATTCCTTCCTGTCCGCAGCTGCCACTTCTAGTCTGTTTTTCGTCCTTGGTCCAGTTCTATGTTCGTAGCTTGCCATGGCTGCTGGATTTATAATGCCAAGGCCTCCCATCTTTGATAGTAGTCCAAGAAGATCCCTCTCTTCTGGTGTTGGGTTGTGGCCATTTGTCAGTGATGGGTGGAATGATTCCCTGATAGCATCCTCCAGTGGTTGTAGCAGCAACTCGATGTCTGGGATGGTCTGCATGACGAAGGTCCATGTGTGCTTTACATCATACTTAAATGAGCTGTATGCTGCATGGCGTTCTGTTTTTGAGTGGCTGGATAGCACACGCAATTCTTCTATCCATGTCTTTACCTTATCACTCACTTATTGGTCTCTGAATTCCTTAGGTCCAATCATAGCACCTACATGCCTCCGACCTTCTTTAGTCACTATCACCTTTGTGTCTCCTGTGCATCTTGATAGTAGGCTGATTTTACGAACAAGATGGACCCACTTGCATTAGAGTAGTAGCTGCTATTGCTACTATTACTACCGTGACTACTACTACTACCATTACTAGAACTGTTTGTCTGCTCACTGTGGTCTCTTTTTCCGCGTCCCTAGCCTTTCCATACATGTTATCGTCTTTGCCCCTTCTATGCATGTCTCTCCTTCTTCGTCTGTCCCCCTTCCATACATGTCCTGCATACTTTTTTTCTGTCACTTTCATACACATCCTTGTTCCTAGCTCTTCCGTGCTCGGTCTCGTATCTGCATTTTCCCTATATGTCACTTCATCATCGTCTTTCTCCCTTCTACAAACATCTTCGTTCCCATTCATTCCATACACGCCCTCCTCTCTGTCCCTTAAAGACACGTCCCTTCTTTCTCATCTATGACCCTCTCATACACACCCAGCCGTGATTCAGTCTTCGTTCGTCCAGTCCACTGTCAGTAACTCGATTATGAATACAGGTTCCTTTTCTTTTAGAGTAAGATTGCCCTTTCCGTCTTCAAAGTTGTTGCTTCCCTTCGCATGTCCTCTTCCTATCGCTGTCATCCATTTCACATCTACCCACTGGTTTTTCTCTGTCCATAACCGTCGATATCTTAGCAATTTCCTGTCCATTTTTCATTCCGTCCCACCTGTCATCGTCCATTTGTCGTTCGTGCCCTCTCTGTTATTAACTTTCCTTTTCTATATATTTTTTTCCCTTACAACTTCGTGTTCTTATAATCATTAATATTGTTGCAGTTTTTGTTAGGAAAACTTTGTTTTCTCAGATGTGACCAGGGAGAAAGATTAGTCTGGAAACAATTACTCTGCGTTATTTTCTTTCGAAATGGTACAAAGCAAAACATTTTAATTTAAGGGATGTCAGATGTTACCGGAAGCTAAGATGAGTTTAATGACTCAAGTTTTTGTGTGTGACAGGATTTCTCCTCGTGCTGTTAAGATGTAATATTTTTATGTGTACGCCACTAACATTGCGTGGAATTACTAATGTTTTTATTCTAATTTTCCTTTCATCAGTCTACGAGTATAATGTGCTGCAGATTACCTCCCTAGAATGCTTTATATTCATCATTCGCGAAAACATTATAAATAATCGAAATTCGTGCAATATCAGTAAATATTTTTGTTTTCATTTGCAGAATTTAGTAAACATATATGAATGGTCAAAGTACCCCATCAATGGCTTATATTTCGACACTAACTTTAAAATAAACGGAAAATCTGTGTCACTAAAACTGTATGGAGTTAAAAACTGTTGGAGCTCCATTTGTATTGGACGCCGGCCATCTGTCTTAGCGCCATAACTACTGTTGCCATTATCGTCACAACGGCTCCATCTATTATCATCCATTATCACCATTAACATCATTACCACCTCTACTTATCTCCTTATAACAATCGGGTTTACTGCTGGTCCGTCATCAAGTTAATAAGGTAACATTTCGGTACCACAAGTGCTTGGCCACAAATGCCTCTACCGCTACAGTATCTTATCACAGTGTCAACAATATCACCTCAAATCACAGCTGATGACCACTTGAACAGCTCAGGCGATAACTGTATAGATCAGTAAGTGATATAGCAAAGACCGTCCACTCCAGCAGGTGGTCAGAAGCCTGGGTAAAATAAGTCAAAATTGCCGTCATTGTCACTTACACCCGATGCTTCCCCAGGTACAGCTGTGTCAATTGTTAGCGATGTTCGTAAACTGTGCTGTCAGAAAAAGAGCGAAAGTAGTATGTTTTTTCCTCAGATAACTTGCAATAATTCATGGCCATATACAGTCAGATGATGCACAGAGTAATACAAAATACTATGACATAAAACAAGCACGAGACCAGTACTGAAAGAGGCTGCATTGGTGCTTATGACTTGCATGGCATCGAAATAAAAGGGAAAGCCCACTAAGTTCCTGGTACATTTCTTTTTCGTAACGCAAAATAAAAAGTTGTTAAAGTAACTCCATTAACATCAGCAAAACAAAATTCGGTAGATAATGAGCTGCCACAAGCTCTTTATCCTTGCATTGACTCTTTGCCACGCCTTCTGTTCACCACCACCGTCACTGACATCCCCAAAACTACTGCTGTCACCATCACTATCACCATCACCACTACTACCATCATCTCCATCACCATCACCATCAATGTCATCAGGTCCCTCTGCAGGTTCATCCGTCACGGTCATCGCCTACAGCACTATTTACGCAGCAGTCACCACCTCCTCCAAAATCACCACCACAACCGCTGTCATCATCACCAGAACTATACTGGCAATACCGGAACGTCACCACCTCCATCACCACCGTTATTATCATCATCATCGCCATCACCACTAGCACGACCATCATTATTAGCACCACCAACAGCACCTCAAGCACCATAATCAGCCAGAAAAATGGCATATTATTCTTAAATTGTTATGGAATTCATGCAACGTTGTATAGGTGATTCAGTAACTCGACCATGTCCAAAGTGAAAATCAAGCAGAAGAACCACACTGTTACCACTGTACTGGTGAAAATCAAAACGGCTTCCAACTGAATCTTTTTCTCCCCATAACTTTCCATCAAATCTCATACGATGCTATTGGTGTCTAATTATGGATCTATTTAGTTAAGGAATGTTATAAGGCGCATGTAAACTATGGAAGAACATGTTTTATACGTTATATTATAGAAAAATACATTCATAGATCTCCAGCACACAATACCACCATGCGAAAAATTGATCAAGATACCACATTCATCAGTTGATTGCATTGGAAAATAATCCTGACTGATTAACTCTTTAACTGCTAGTGGTTTCCCATTTTTTTTAAATATTTAATCTACGAGTCATGTAAGCTGTGTGAGTCTGTGCATCTAGCTGCCCATCTGCGTATGTATGTATGTACAGTATATATGTATGTATGTATATATGTGTCTATCTATCTATCTATTTATCTCTTGAATTATGTAAACATTTTAATTACGTAACTGAATGACGCTCTTACATGTTTCCAGAACGATCAAGTGTATATATAATGTTTTTCTTATGAATCCATACTTCTGATATATCGGGGACATCATAAACCCTACACTTGTAACTAACCTCAGGTTGCAGTTTTTATCATTCATATTTTCCAACAACCCTATCATCGACATCGTCATATTTTTAACAAAATGCTTTTTTAGATGAACATCCTCATTTAATCAACCTCAGTGCCATTACTGATGCTGGGACTACAATGGAAGGTAAGGGGCAGGAATCAAGGGATAATGTCTCACCCCACAATCGTCCATAATCATAGGATAAAACTTGTGGATCTGGTTGGAAGTGTCGTTCGCAGTATTGCTGCTAGAAAATAAACCCAACGCACATACTGTTCATACACCAGCACCACCACCACCATCACCACAATCATCACCAATGCCATTATTCATACTGCCAACACCACCACAACAGCACCGTTATCACGATTATCATCTCCACCATCGCCATTACCACCACCACCCCTACCACTACCATCACCGTCACTATCATCACCGCTATAGTGAATCTGTTTTCATCTGACTATGATCCCTAACCCCCTTCATATCAGTTGATGGCCAAGAATAGTCAGTATGAAGGGTCAGTTTGACTGGCATTTAAAGAGACTTCCTCCTACCTCATAAATTAGGCTCATGCAGTTTCTTACAACCACGACTTAGTATTTAAGTTACAAGATTGACAGTTCCGTCGAGTAAAAACAAACCGACTATACCACCACCACAACTGTCACTATCCTCGTCATCGTCATCACCACCACTATTAGAACAAACACCACTCTCATCATCACCACAAATATAATAACCACCAACTGTTGAATAAAATCGTCCACTTAGCCTGAATATTATGCAAAATACATCCTCTAGGTGAAGGGGTTAATGGGTCAAGGAAGTGCTGGATTATTAATGGAATCAAAAGGGTTGACCTGCAGCAAAAGCTGAAGTGAATGCTTCACCACTGCAGGAAAACAGCAAAAGAGCTACAAGAGTGGGAACGACGAGCAAGACAGGTTATGGGAGATGTGTTAACTATTTGGCAATAACGTAGTAAAGAGCTACAACTATCATTTTTGTGATAAGCTTTGAGCCAAAGATAAAGTACGGCATTGTTTTATGTATATGCAGTGTATATATATATATATATATATATATATATATATATATATATATATATATATATATATACAGAGAGAGAGAGAGAGAGAGAGAGAGAGAGAGAGAGAGAGAGAGAGAGAGAGAGAGAGAGACAGACAGACAGACAGACAGACAAAAAGACAAGAAGACAGGCAGACAGACAGGGACACAATATCCCAAGCTCAGATAATGACTGCAGAAAAATACACTCTGATTTCGCGACCAACCATGTCATTTCCAAGCACCAATTTGTTTACTTTCCAGACTGTCACTCTCTGCACCCCTTAAATTTGTCCCTCTTCCAGGTACCCTTTTATTTTCCTCCCTAATCAAACCACCAATGGACAGATCGAACGGCCAAAGTGACATCGCTTATCCCGAACACAACCGCACTCCTCCCTTCCCACTCGTACACATGCCCAACTTCTATGGTAAAAATCATTCACCTCACTTCAAAGAGTTCCTCCTATCTCCATACATATTATATGACTAACCACAAGGTACCTCTGAAAATTACCTACATAACCGTTAAAAAGATGTTACAAACGTAATGGTACTTTCAGACTCTTATCCATCAATATTAATACAACTACATTTACGCTGTGGGTTTGGCCGTGAGTTAGGTTTACAAATGTTAATAATTATTCCTTGCCTTCCTTTGGGATTTTTTTTTTTTTAGCCTGTGATGTTTATATCAGAATGTTACTCACTTCTGATCTTCAACAATGATGTCAGCAAACTGTGTTGGTAGAAAATACCTTTACCTCAGCGAAAAAGAAATAGTAAGTTTTCAGGTAGTCTGTTAATACTTTTTTGCACCGTACAGGAGTTGAAGATAAGTAATGACTAAGACAGACAAGAGGCAGACATGGAGGAGATACAACTGAGAGGATAACATCAAAACGAAGTCTTGCAAAAACAGGGCACGTGGCAGTTTAAGGTCATACCAAACTCAGCACAACAAAAGACGGCCCACGTAGCAATCACAACAATAAAATGACATCACGAGTGCTTACAGCCGGGAGACTCTTATTACGGCATGTTATTTTTTCCTACCCAACAAGCAGGAAAACTCGTGAAACGGGAGGTAGGCCAGTAAACTCGTAAAACCACGGACTTTAAAACATAAACTGCAGGTAGGATCCTGGTGAGCAGGAATCCTCACGCCCGCCTTAAGGGTAAATTATAAGGTGGAACTGGAGGTGGGATGGGAGATGACGGACGTGCGCCAGGCTGAAGTGCTTGGGGTAGGGAGAGAGAGAGGTTGGGTTGATATGATAGGTGCTGCTTCAGGATGAAATGTGCTGGAGACTGAGGATTGCTTGAGGCTGAGATGTGCTGGAGACTAAGGATTGCTTGAGGTTTAAGTGTGCTGTCTGTGGTTGAGGCGTGCTAGAGGTTGCACTGTACTTCATGCTGTGGTAAGCTTGAGGTGGTGGATGCTCCTCGAGGTTAAGATGTAACGGAGATAATGGACCTTGTTTGAGGCCGTGCTGTACTGCATCAGACTGAGGTCTGCTGAGATGGGCTTGAGGAGGAGTTTTACTTGAGGCTGAGTATAAGGTGTGCTTAAGATAGAGGTGTGTTACTTAAGATTGACAGATTTTGAGACAAAGATGTGCTTGTGGTCAAAGTGTGCTTAAAATCTAAATCTAAGTGTGTTTGGGGATGAGGTCGGGATGTGCTTGAAGATGAGGTATTTGAGATCAAGGTTTGCTTGAGGTTGGGGTTGAGATGTGATTGAGGAGGAGATTTTTTGAGGCTGAGACTGAGATGTATTTGAGATGGAGATGTGACTGACATTGAAGTACAGTAGGTTCGAGGATGAGATGTGACTGAAGCTCAGGAATGTTTGAAGGTGAAGTGTGTATGGGGCTGTGTATGTCTGAGATTGAAGTGCTTAAGTCTGAGGTGTGCTTGAGGGCGAGGTATACTTGAGAATGGGGATTAACTGAAACTGAGATATGTTTGAGGCTGAGGTGCGTGTAAGGATGAGATGAGCTTGATATTAAGGTGTGCCTGATGTTGATGTGCGACTGATGCTGTGTTTGAGGTTGAGAATGAGGTGTACCTAGGACTGAATTGTATTTGAAGCTGAGGCTGTGATGTGCCTGAGTTTGAAACGTGTTTCAGATAGAGGTGTGCTTGAGGTTGAGATAAAGTTGAGTGTGATGTTTCAGTGTGATATCAGGGTCAGGTGTGCTTGAGAATGAGGGCTGCATGAAGGCGAGGTTCAAGTATGCGTGGAGCAGAGATTTGATGAGGATAAGGTGCGTTCGAGACGGTGTGTACCTCTCAAACTGTGGGTGGATGAGAGTACAGTCTGAGAGAACGAGTCAGTTGCGACTACTGGCTGGAGCAGTAGAATAGCCACTGCTTCAAGGGAATAAAATTTCAGACAGGAAACTGACCGAGCTAAAACCTAAGACTGGAGGGTAAATTTAAAATAAGGACCAGCTTCACAACCACATACAACAAACAAGGAACAGAGCAGGAAGCAGCTTCTGTACAGTCAATTGCTGCCAAACTGGGCTGAGCGGAGTGAGTGGCGGTGATGGGGAGGAGTAAGGGGGAGGCACCGCACCGTGGAAGACAATCTCAGTTTATATATCTCACACAACCCCTCTCTTTAAACACCCACGGACTCCACAAACTTATCATATTAAATCCTTTTCTTAACTCTTCTTGCTTACTCTTCGACGGGCTGGTAATTGATATAATGTGAATCTGAAGACCAATTAACCTGAAAAGGTGAATTAATAACTTCATTACTCCATGCTTACAACAAATGCAGTTGAGGGAGACGTTGAGAGAGAGAGAGAGAGAGAGAGAGAGAGAGAGAGAGAGAGAGAGAGAGAGAGAGAGAGAGAAACACCACTGAGAATGAGTCAGCAATATTCTGTGCTAGTTAATATGGCTACCCATGAAAAGTGCAGAGTAAGATTGTCAATCATTCAGTTTTATATACACATACACTATCTGTATCTATCTATCTGTTTATCTATCAGTCTATCTGTCTAAAAATATATCTACCTATCTACCTAGTTAGAGACCTGAAGCGGAACTATAATACATGCATGGGTCATGACGGCACTAAGATGTGCCTCTGATTGTTGATCTTTGCATGGCAGAATTATTTTCCAAGATTTACCAGTTTGTCATCTGACGCCCCATAAGATGAATGGGTAGACTCGAGAAAAGGACTTCTAAACGTGTCTGTCGTTATTCTGTAACGGCGCCACTACACATGACGCATCACTCTCTCTTACATCCTCTTGCAGCTAATCCCTCCATCTCATTCTATGTTTTCTTATCCTTCTTCCTTCCTCTATCTCACTGTCCCTCACTCTCCTAAATCAGTGGACTGAGTATTACAAAAAACTGACGCGAAGTTACATTTAATCTTCAGTGCTGTGCTAAGAAGCAAGGCTATATTACACACACACACACACACACACACACACACACACACACACACACACACACACACACACATTTTATATCAAATATCATCTATCTATCTATCTATCTATCTATCCATCTATCTGTCTATTTATATACCAGTACTGTATATATATATATATATATATATATATATATATATATATATATATATATATTTCTGTGTGTGTGTGTGTGTGTGTGTGTGTGTGTGTGTGTGTGTGTGTGTGTGTTTCACCCACTCCATACATCCGTTCCTCTCGTCTTCCCAAATGAGAGGTCTTTGTCTCCTCTCTAATCACTCGGAAATAGTCGGGCGGGGAGGACGGGCAGGGAGGCAGGGACGAGGTGTAAGTACAGGTGTTGAAGCCAGTAATTACGAGGGGATGGAAACATGTTCGTCTTTTAAAAGTACAACATTTCTCACACCTGAGGACTCGGTCAATCACGGGGTGTCCACCCTCAGCCCCGCCCTCACAGCTATTGGACACCCACTTGGTAAACAAGGACACTGGCAGAGAGTCCTTGGTAAATTTGTGGCCACTTCGTTGGTGTTTAGTATCCTTGTATTTTTCACTCGTTATACGGTTATTATTTTTTTAACGGGCAAAAAAATCCTCAAAATATCTTTTGTTTCAGTCCAGTGTTAGGCCCAACTAACTGCTTAGCGGTCATTTCAACTGAAGGAGGAACACAAACCATAAACAACATTTTTAAGTCCTCGATAACAGAAAACGCTAGTAGTATTTATTTCCAGTAAAATTATGTCATCTCACACATCCGGATATCGAAGTCGACATTAAATATATCATGAAAAAGAAAGTGTATGTAAAAATAGGAATAAGTGCTCGGTTTTGTTCAGTAAGCTTACAACAGAACGTGAAAGCAATATTAAACTGTTGAAAAAAACAAAAAAACTGAAAGAGCTTATAAAAGGACGGCAAAATAATATGTCCAGTATAATTATAAACTAAGACAAGAGAATAACTTGGCTCTTTGATGACTTGGCCTTGGGGTAATAATTTCTCAGACAGTTCCATTTCATTAGGACTCTGTATTGTAAGTTATAAAGCACCCACTGATACTAACAATGTGTCGGCGTAGGCACTAACAATACTTAGAGCTCAGTTAGCAATGAAAGTCTGGTAACACATGTAAGTGGAAGACAGGGGCTGACTGCGACTCCCCATAACATAGCATCACGTTTTGAGACAGGGTCAGATTTGTGTCGAGGATGAAGGGCGTACTGCTAAGAAAAAAAGAAAGGTAGAACATATCATCTCTAAAATGGCAAGTAGTATATAAATTACTTAGAAATTGATGCAAAAATTTAAAGTAAGAACAGAGTTAACTCTTTCAATACGATGACGTCCTACTTAACTTTATTCTTTGCTACTTCCAGCCAATTTTGTGCAAGAAAGACCTCACTTATTAAGGAGGTAATGAGGCTGTAATAAACTTCACCGGTTCCAAAGTATCTCACAAGCTGAAGCAAATTTGGAGGGATGGTTATAATAAAAATCCATCATGAAAAATTGCTTCACAAAAAGAAAAATAATAATAATAAGCCATGCAACACACCAAAATAAGCAACCAATGAATAAAAAATAAAGGAAACCGAAATTGGTGAATGGGCAAAAGAGGTGAAGGGTTAGGGAGGCGCCTGAGGGACGCCGCTATGCCAGGCCCCGGGATAATAACAGAGTGCGGGTAAGCTGGTACGTCACACGGTCACCACCACCACCTCATCTCTGGGACAGGTGTGTGTGTGTGTGTGTGTGTGTGTGTGTGTGTGTGTGTGTGTGTGTGTGTGTGTGTGTGTGTGTGTGTGTGTGTGTTCTTTTTGAATAGACTACTGCATAAAATAAACTCGTATTACATATAAAATCACTCACAAAAATTTTATATTTTTGGCCAGTACATTAATGTTTACCCTTACACCTGATACCTTTTGCACACACACACACACACACACACACACACACACACACACACACACACACACACACACACTTATATATTCTTTTTATTAAGTGTTGTGTGTGGTGTTAGTGTGGTTATATTTGCGTGTTTGTTATGTGTACTTGTATTAGCATGTGAGGTGTATACTGGACATTTTGTAGATATACTCCCAGAGCATTAGTTCACATCTGTCCTTACAATTAAAGAGTAGTTTTGTAGTCTCGGACATTCTGTGGACGATGGAGAGACTGTAGATATTCAAAGTATTTTGCAGAAGACTCAGATAGAGATGTTATTGCATTGTGAACAGGGATTACTGGTTTATCTGCGAGTGCCCATAGCAGATACGGATCTCTTAACAAACGAAGCGTAAGAAAAACCGCACCACAAGAGCTCAAGGCTGATAGATGCAGGAAAGGATTCATTGCCTCTGATTTTTGTTATTCAGGAAAGACTGGAACTTCCGACTGTGTTCACGAGGTAGTAGCTTTTTTTTTTTTTTTTTTTTGATGGATTTATTTATTTCACTAAATATCACTCCAGTGGGAGTCACTAACTTCTTTTATTCAAGTAGCACTTCTTTTCCCCTATTCTGTACTGTATGCTTCTTTTTCCCCGGCATCCGTATCAATTTACTTGAAAATTACTTCACATTTACCAGCGTCAGTAATTTCTCAGTTGCATTAATGGGATGTACTTGCTAGTATTTTCGCACAGGATTCTCAACATCCCCTTTGTTTACCTCGTAAAACAAGGAAAATAAGTATGGAATTATTCTGACCGCATTGTTTCCGCACAAGCAAATTTGCAAGATTACTGTAACCGCATCAGGCAGCTGGAATAAGTCTTTAGGACAGCAGACGACCGCAGAGAAGACAAGCAGATCTGACCACCATCTCACCAGAATTGTGGGGAGTTGGGGGGGTTGTTAGAGGCTATAAAGTGTAGAAAAAGATGCATGAGAGGAGTTCAAGTAATTTAGGTTGAGGAAGACGTAGGATGATGGTGAAGGACGTGAACTGAGGGGGGTGTCAGGGTGAAGAAGCTAGAGAGAAGTTTTTAAAATGAGGAGGAATTTAGGGTGAAGAAAAGGTTGACGGAAAGGGAGGGAAGGTTGTAAAGTGAGAAAGAGGAAGTATGAAACGCGTACACTAAGCCAGGGTGAGGGAGAAACAGGAAAGGAGAAGGGAAGGTTACAGAGTAGGGAAGAAAAAGAATGGAAGAGAAAGCAAGGATAAAGAAAAGGAAGAAAAGGGAGGGGAGGCTATAGTACGGGGAACAAGAAGAAACATAAGAAGAGGAAACTAAGGTGGATAAAAGGCAGGGAGAGGGAAGTGATACTCAAGAGTGGGAAGAAGGCAGGTTGAAGAAGCTATATTGAATTAGAGAGACTGAGGCCGTACAGCGAGGAAAAAGTATGAGAAGACAAACACAAGGTGGAGAAGGGACAGTAGGGGAGACGGATAGCTATAGGGTGAGGAAGACATTAAGGTGCAGAAGAGACGGGAAGGAGAGAGAAAGGAAGGCTATGGCGAAAAGTAGCTAGACTGAAGAGAGACAAGAAAAAGGATAGGGAGGATTCAGAGTGAGGAGGAAGCTAGGGCACAGAAGAAGGTAGAGTGAAGAAGAGGCATTTTAGGAAAGGTCTCTCATATAGGACTAGCTTATGGTTATATCAAACTCCCAAGCCCGAAAAGTCTATTTTATGATGAGTAAAATCGTCTGGGGACAGAAAGAATAAAATACAAAATACAATAACGTAGTAAGGAGGTTAACTATCATTAAATCTCATTCCACCAGCTCGAAGACTTTACTGATCTGAATTAAATTGTCTAATGAGGGAAGGAGAAAAAAAGCGGTATCATCATCACGTAGAGGTTAAGTATTAAAGTCTTTCTAGTATTTAATTTTCCTTCTTCTACCCATGTAAATGTCTGACCGCCTTGACAGCTCCACAGAACGCCCCAGTCATTGTCTTCTCCTCTTTATTGTGATGGGCGGCCCAGCACAAGAAGCCGTATTTACAAACCTTCTTGACCTTTATCCCTTGACTACGAGGATGTACTTTGTAATTTCACGCAGGTTCCCGCCAGAAGACTGCATTCATAGTTAGGAGGAACCTTTTAATATGAAGGAGTTAATGAAGGCTGTATCTATCCTCTACCATTTGAAAGCTGTTCCCTAAAGTGAATAGAATTATCTTGAGATGTACCAAGACTAAAAGATGTTGCACCTCGCTGGATTGAACTTTGAAGGAGTTAAATGGAGCATAAAAAAGCTTGTTTGTTTTTTCGTCTTCACCCACATACTTACCAAACACTTCATAACCAAAATAGACTAAATACTGTAATATGAGACTGAAATAATACGATACGGAAAATTAATGCTGATGATGTAAACTGATATGAGGGTTTGTTTTTCTTGGGCACTGCTTAACCCTTTCTTGGTCGGGTCAACTCTATTCCTCCATGCCAACTAATACCAGACGATTTTACTCACATGACATTAAACCATAAGATCCTCTGAGAGTTAAATATAAATCAAGTACCATTAGCCTCTTCATGGTCTGGGCAAATCTAGTATACCACTTCGAATTTATGCAGGTGAGAGTGAGTCCCAGGAGGCTGAAAGTGGTAAGAGCCTTGATGAATACGAACCCAGGACCCACTGGACACAGACAATACAACACGCGCCACCTTCCCCTCTTAGCGACCTCACCCTCTCATTTAACTGTTAGCTGGCAAACGGTCGAGATGGCTGATAAAGACTGATAGCCCCTCACACGTTGTAATTTTGCCTCTTGTGGGCTGGGTGACCGAAGGATGGAGACGGGACGATGGGGGAGGCGGGAGGTGGGGCAGCGGGAAGGGACGAGGTGAAGGCAGATAGGTGAAGCTTTGAGAAGAGGGAAGAAGGGGAACGTCAGGGAGAATGGATAGGAGGGAGAAGGAAGTAGGCGAAGAGAGGCACGTGAAATGATGAATGAGGTGTAGCGATGAAGTGGAACTCTAAAAGGAAGCAAAAAAAGTACGAGAGGGAAAGAACGATGTGAATGGATATAGGTGAAACTCTGGAATTGAAGTAGTGATAAATTAGGGACGATGAGTGAAGGGAAGCAAGCTGAATAGGATGGAGGGGGAAAAGGGTGAAGGGAAGAGAAATAGGCAAAGCTTTGGAGAAGAGGGGTTGAGAGAGATGTTGGGATGAAATGGAGCATACAAAGGAAGCAGGGGGAAAGTGTAATATAAGGGAGTATATGAAGGGAGATAAGTGAAACATAGGAGTTGAATAGTGTGGGGATGAAATGACGCATGGAAAGGAAGCAAGGTGAAAGGGTAAGAGAGGGAAGGGATCAGCCGAGGAGAGATGGGTGAAGCTGTAGAGTGGAGGGACAGGGACCGAAGTAAAAGGATGAAATACAGTAGACCATTGAAGAGAAACAAAGTGAACGGTAGGAGAAGGAAATGATGAAATGATGAGAGACAGATGAAGTTTAAGACAGGAATGCTAAATGAGGAGCCAAATGAAGAGCCAAGATGAAATGTAGCTTTGAAGGGACTCAAGGTGCAGTAGAATGAAGAGGATAAACTGGGCTGATGAGATACTTAGGAGAGGTCATAGACAAGAAACAGGCTATGAATTAAAGAGGACAAGCTGAGGGAAAGAGTGGAGAAGTGAAAATACTGTGAGGGAGAAGGAATGCGACTTATTAATAATGACAGAAGGGGCTAACGTCTGAAGAGATACATAGGTTGTCCCTCTCAAAGAAGGCCAAATATAAGAGCACCGAAGTTAAAACACCATGATGCAATGCGTTTGAAAGACTTCACGTCATATGCATGACCTAAGAGTGATTTTAGAATACCTAATCTAGAGCTAACATGTTGTTTACATAAAATATTGAGAAGTTCCGCTAACTCCTGCATAGAAAGCTAAACAGAAATGGGATCAGTGAGTCGGAAGACGGTGTTAAGTGTCCGTCGTAATAGGAGAAGCATACAAACGGAGAAAGCAGAAATCGGTTTACAGTGTAATAGTGATATTAATGAGAGAGCGATGCAACATTGTGGCGAAAAGAAAGTGGCTGAGGGAAGTCAGTAAGAGTAGGGAATTTATGAGACGACAAGCCTTTGTCCTAACTTAACCAACACCCACTTAGCTCACACCCACCATACCTAACCCACACCCATCGAACCCCACCTAACCCTACTCACCCCATACCCCAACGAGAGCCACACTTCAGCGATTATCCGCGCCTCTCACTCCTGCCTCCTCCCCTTCCCTCTCACCCTTCATTACGACCCTCTGGCAGGTGCAGCCCACGGTACCAGCGAGGTAGATAAATAGATATGTAGATAAACATATGTAAATCTCTCCAAAATAGAAAAAAAAAGTGTATGGAGACAGATAAGAAAAAATGGCTCCACCGTACTGTATTATTAATGGAAAAAAGAAGGTTACCAACGATATTTCTTGACCTGAGAGAGAAACCAACCCATTCAGCACGATTTCGTTCATTTATATTCATTCTTACCAGCACCTCACGATTTTGTTCAACTTCAAGGATGGTTTTCTTAATGGTGGAGTGTGAAAGAATATCCGCTGTCTCCTCCAATGCTGTTGCGGCCAATTGATTTTATTCCTGCTAACACCGGATCACACTGAAGAGATTAAATGAAGAGGAAGGAAGAGAAGTGTGGTGTGAGAGAGAGAGAGAGAGTGAGAGAGAGGGGGGGGGAGGTGGAGAGGCCCGGATGTTGTACGTCACGGTGGGTCTGACGGCTACTCACTATGCCCTTCCCTCCTACCTTCTCTTCTATCCCTCCCTTCCTTCCTTCCTTCCTTCCTTTCCTATCTTTCATTTTTTTCCTTCCTTTCTTCTCTTCTCCCTTCTGCATCCCATTCTCTGTCTTCCCTTCCCTTTTTTCTCTCAGCCCCATAAATCCTCTCCTCCCTTTCGTCTCTAAATTCCTTCTTTCCTTCCATATTTCCTTTCCTTCTTTTCTTTCTCTCCATCGTTCCCTCTTTTCCTTCTTTCCTTTCCCTCCATCCGTCTTTCCCTGATTTTCTTCTCCCTCTCCAATTGCACATCTCTTCTCCACTCCATTCACTTTCCTTACTTCTTTTTCTTCTTTCCCACCTTCCCTTTCACCTCTTTCCTCACCCTTCCTTCTCAACTCCCTCCTCTCCCTTCGCTCCCTTCTTTCCTTCATTCTCTATCATACCCTCCCTCCCTTCCTTTCTTTCTTCTCTCTCTCTCTCTCTCTTTCTCTCTTCTTTCCATTATCCGTCACTCAAACTCTCATACATACTTTTTCCACATCACTTCATAGCATTTCAGATTCGTTTTCTCTGCTTCTTTCTAAAACCTTTTTCTTTATCCTAAGTATTATCTGGATCTTTACTATCTCTGTGTTTCCTTGTTATTGTATTCATAACTTTTCCCTCCTTCCATCATTTTGAAGCTGTTCTCCGCCTCTTATTGTTTTTTCCTGTCATACTTGCTTATTTTGATGTCTCTTCCTCTCTTCCTTTGTCAGGCTTTCCTTCTCTCATTTTCTCATCTCCTTTTTTGTCCTCTTTAATCTTTCATTCCGCTCTCCAAGACAAAATTCCACTTTCTTTTTTTTTCAGCTCTACCCATCGTTTCCGCTATTAGTTTCCCTCAGATTCACTGTACCTTATCATCTCTTGTAGGCTACACCCTTTTCCCCCCTCTTCCTTCCCTACCACACCACATTCTGGGCTACTTTAAATAATGACCTTCACAGACCTAATGTAAGTGTTAAGTGGAGATGCACATTATCCCGAGGCCTGCCCTGCGAAGAAGCCTAAATTACTTATCCTATACTCAGCCCTACCCTAACAGAGGTACAGTTATACACATAATAATTTTACTGTAGTACTTATCGTCCCCAGAACATAAATTAGTCCAAACTCATATAAAATTCTACACATTTTTTGCTCGAACTACAATTTAGAATTTCCCAAAGGCTTGTTCCAATGGCAAAGGGTTTAATCTCAGAAAGCTAACTGTAAAAAAAAAATACAACGCTTAGGCAGGCTGGTTTTCTAAGGGATCTGCTGTACCTAGAAAGCTCCTTCACTGCTCCACTCTCCCCCGTGCTTTCCATTATAGTCTCACTTCCCCACGAAGCCTTCCTGCCCGACGGAACCCTTCATAAGCCAGACACCTACCTTCCCCAGAGGCTGCCTTACACGGAGGCCTATCCTTCCAGCGCATCCCTCCCTCTCATTTTCCTTCTTTTATGGTAGTTATCGTTTTAATTACCGGCTAGAACACACCGCCACCGCTCGTAAATAAGCCAAAATGACTATTAATGTGGTGGGCCTAATTGTAATTTATGCCTGTGCGTGTGAGGGGACGTCCATGTGTGCGTGTTTTACTTGTGTGCTCATCTAAAAAGATATTCTTAAGGGTGGTACTGGGCGAGAGGTACTGGAATGTAAAACTGGGAAGTGAGGCAATAGAAGTAAAAACTGAGCAGCATTGGGTTCCTAGAGTAAATAAGAACAGGGAATAACTTGTAAAGGTGTGTGTGTGTGTGTGTGTGTGTGTGTGTGTGTGTGTGTGTGTGTGTGTGTGTGTGTGTGTGTGTGTGTGTGTGTGTGTGTGTGTGTGTGTGTGTGTGTGTGTGTGTGTGTGTGTGTGTGTGTGTGTGTGTGTGTATGTGTGTGTGTGTGTGTGTGTGTGTGTGTTTGTGTGACCAGTCTGAACATAAATACAAGGCAAACGTACCCATAACGAAATACGTACGCTATGCTATACACAAAATGCTGACAATCTACTACAGGCCAGTTAATGATGTCCCGCTCCAGGTGACACCCACACCGCGACCATGGCCTCCTTTCACGCCCACCCCCGCACACGTGGAGGAAAGTGGTGGAAGAAATCTATCTGTGTGGGGTCCTTGGCGGCTTCCGACGGTGATAACAGGTATTTTGCTCGGAAACTGTACGAGGTGGCAAGCTGCCTTCGTAAATTAGCCCCGACGCGTTAAATCTCGCCCACTTCCCCTCATCGTTCCCCAAGGCTGATCGATGAGCTTTGCCTTAAAAAAGAAAGAAAGAAAAAATAGGGACGATGGGGATCATTTTCTCGATCACGTCGGTGGTTCTCAGGCGGATGTGTAGGTCGGGTGTTTCCTGATGGTGATAATAAGAGTTTGTGTCCGGAAAGCTGATCAGTTGACGGCATTTTGCGGTGATAGCCAATTTACCAGATGGAAACGGATTTCCTGGGAAATGTTTGCACGACTTTCCTTGATGCTTGCTGGAAATTTGCGCACTACAGCTTACTCCCCTCTATATGAGAAAACTGTAAAAGCTATAATACTATGTCTATACTGGAAATATACCTTTGTAAGCATTGTAACTTATCTTTCCCTAACATAACTTTCGGGTGCGAAATGATGAAGTGCGAAGGAGAACTGGAGTTGTTCGGGAGATGGCTGGTAGAGTTGAGCAGAGGGTGTTGCAATGGTTTGGGCATATGGAGAGAATGGATAATGAGCGATTGGTGAAAAAGATAACTAGATCTGATGTGAGAGGTGTAAGGCTGAGAGGAAGACCACGAATAGGATGGATGGACAGTGTGAAGAGAGCGCTGGATGCGAGAGGGATGTCTGTTGAGCAAGGAAGAGTGGCTGTGCGTGACAGAAATAAATGGAGAGAAATTGTGAATGAATAAGTGATGACGCAGCCCTGAGGGGATATTCTCCCGCATTTGGTCTGATCAGCTAGTCAGGTCAGGTGCGGGTAAGGGGATGGGTCTGTTATGATGTGGCAGGGGTAAACCAGTTCTGCTGTCGGGCCCTGCTGCGGATGTCACTGATTGCATTGCCCAGTTGACCCTTGTGCGGTGTGGTGCGGTGAGGATCTGTCCGTTCTCCCCTTTGGGGCTAAGATGCGAATGAATGTGTTTGAATGGATGAGTAAATGGAGAGTGAGTCGTCCTGTCTCGGCTACCTCCCTTTCCTTGGGGGAAGCAGCCTAGGTATATAGATAGATAGATAGAACATAAACACAGACATGCCTGCAGTATCCCCCTTATCGGTTTTTTAATCACACACATCAGTCAACATACATTGCTAACACACTCTCCTCCTTCTATTTACACGTATGAAACCGCAATTACTACTCTTTGAACTATCCAGGATTTTAATATTTCATAAATGTTCTAGAAGGTATGATTAGAGAAAGAGTGAATATTGATGAGATTCAGTTTAGGTTTATGCCAAGCAAAGGGACCCCTGATGTCATATTCATTGTTCAACAGCTTCAGGAAAAATATATAGGAAAGAAAAGGGAACTGTAATTTGTTTTTGTTGATTTGGAGAGGGCCTTTGACAGAGTCCATAGAGAGGTGGTGAAGCGGGCAATGAGAAAGCTTGGGCTCGAGACGTGGCTGGTTCAAGCATTACAGAAGGAAAGCCGTCTTATTCTGCTCAGGAACTGCAAGTAACACACTGTATGATGACGAAAAAATCTGAAAGACCATGGTGGGCAAATTATGGTATGTTTCCTTGATTTATGTTCCCCAACTCACGGTCCTTCTGTACATCCATCCACTTTCTATCCACCTATTCTTCCCGCAACCACAGTCCTTCCACCTATCCACTCCTCTTACCCATCAAACAATTCCTTCTAGTCTGCCACCAGCTCACCCCAGCGACAGTGATGGAGCACACACACAGCTCTCTTCACCCAACAATTTATCGCTTTAGAGACGCCAGTAAGCGGCACCAACATCATCCTTCAGTAAATCAATCAGGCTTCCTCCCACGCCGCCCCTTTCCTAAAAGCTGATTTCCCGCGTCAGGTAAGCAAGCCTGTGTAACCTTCTGTTTTATGAACCCTTGTTAGTCTCTCTCATAATTTTCAACTGGCCGTTTTTCCCCCAATCTGCGTATGAGTTTAACGTATCACTCTTTTCAGTTATAGCTCTCATGTTGCCACTGCTTACATTCGTTATACTTAAATCCTTCAACCTGATGAAATCTTACTTCTACTCTTGTTGTCTAGAGACGTCTTTCTTCAGCCAAAGAGAGAAAATTGCTTAACTGTAAGGACTAGATTTAACCAGCCTTCATTAACACCTTCACTGCACGAGGTTTCTCTTTTAAACCAATCTAAATCGTCTGGTGTCAGCAAAGGATTAACGTCCTCGGGCTGAAAGGATTAATCATTTTTATAATGTATCCATTGTGCTTTTTTCTTTCATTATTGCATGAATTTTGACCCATCACTCTTTCATTATATCCTCCTGCATGTCACCCGTCTTTTCTAACCTTCTACTGTAAATCTCATTACTTTACTTCTTTTAAGGCATTTTTGTTTGTTTGTTGTGTTAGTAAATGATCAAGAATTCTGATGGCCGGTACTAATATGATAAATGGAATGAAAATGACGCCAGCATTTTTGTTGAACTTTCAAACCCATGGTATATGTGAGCAAGGATATTTGCCACGGCCACCAGCCCAACACAAAGACAGGCTGACGAAGAACTCCCTGCTTGGAATAGATCAGATTGTTTTGTATTCTGTTGTTTAGTGTGAATTCCACATTTCCTTTTGCATTTTAGTCTATGCGTTCATGCCAGTCAATGGAGTATTATATGATGAATATGCAGGAATGACCTGTAGGCTAAACATACCGTATCATAAGCCATTTACTGTATTTACAGTCGTACATACACTGTCACTCCCCTATTATCTACATCACGAGAATTTTGCCGGTCATTAAAGCAGGAAGATGGTGTAAAGTACTTGAAACAGATGAGAGCTTTCGTACCCTAAACCCCTCGACTCAGAAACCACAACAAAGCGCAAGGTGAGCTTTCCTCTTTATGCTCTCATTTACTATCACGTCGAGTGTGCTTTTAAGTGCAAGACGTACGACTGAATGAATAAAGAGTTAAAGTACACACAAGGTGGCGACAGGTACTGATTCCTCTGGTCGGGTGGAGGAGACGGGAGCTTTTGTTTTTCTGACACAAGGTCCGGAAACCACATAAAGGTGAGGAGTTAGGTACAGCGGCATCACGGGGTGCTGGAGGGTGTGATGTACTGCTGTTGCCTCTTCTCTTTATGGCTGCCCAGGTGAGCTCTCCGTTTCTGCCTTTTAAGCCCTCGTTTTACAGTCGGTACTTTCATGGTCCGCTTGGTGTTATACAACGTCTTTTATTGTACAGAGAGAGACGCAAGTGTCTTCCCAGTTCCATCTGAAGAAAATTGACAACTGGCGAAACACAATGAAACCTCTAACTCTACAAGTGCATGATTCAGATAGTTAGATTTTGTCCACTGTGTATTCGTCAGACTTTGGGAGGATAATTGTGTCACTGTCTGTACCTAAGAGCACGGGGGAGTATTCAGTAGCTGGGTTTTCTAGAGCATGGGTTGACAGTGTCGTTTCACGCTACCCGTAACGCGACACATATTTAATGCTTGAACGGGCAGTACATTGCTTCATTAGGATACATCGATAACTTCCATCCTGCCTCTCGTGCTTACGTTTGGACTTTCTGCTCACTGTTGTGGTTTATGTCTAGGAATTCCTACTACTTGGCATCTGCATGACTTTACGACCCACAGTTCATGATGCTTAATTCTTTTACTGGAGTGTATAACCGCAACACCACTGGTAATATTTCCCTTTGCGTGCCTATGAGCTGGAGGCCTGAGTACCCTTCCTTCCGAAAGCTGTATTTAATCTACTGTTAATTATTATACGCCTCCTTTGTTTGCGTGGCGGACCTGTTGGTATTCCCGCCTGGCTCTGTTCGTCAATTACCCTTTTGCGGTCTGGAAGCCGTCAGGGAAAAGCCAAGACTTTACCTCCACTAACGCCTTAATCACACACGCGTCAAGTGATGGTTATTGTCTTCTCGGTAGGAATCTCGCTTCCATAATCTGCCAAGATGACCCTAATTAAATCATCTCTACTTCCTGCAATGCTCAGGGGTGTGTGAAGGGGAAGGAGTGAATGGCAGGAAGAACGAGTTAACAGAAGGAGGGCGAGGGGAGAAGATATTGGTTAAAGGTGTGTGAAGGTGTGTGTGTGTGTGTGTGGGAGAGAGAGAGAGAGAGAGAGAGAGAGAGAGAGAGAGAGAGAGAGAGAGAGAAGTAAAAAATGGTTTTCTTCATCATTCAGAAAACGAAGAACTGCGGAAGGGAAATAGACAAGGAGAGGGGAAGGGAAATAGAGAATTCTGTGGCCGGAGCTCCAGAAACTGCAAAGTGGCTGTGTGAAACGACGATGATTAAATCAGTTACTAGCACACAGCACGTACACACCGAGGATAATGACGGACATGCGTTGTGTACGAAAAGTCTGTAATGAAAAGACGAAAGTAAAAACTGCGAAGATACAGTTCCGGGTGTTATAGGAAAAAAGCTTCTGAGGAGTCGCAGGTGCGGTATATATTTTCATAGACGAATAGGGGCTCGTTGTGGACGCTTTCACCCTATTAGCTTTTTGGCCAATTTATTAGCAATCTTGTATAAACTAATTCCTTCCTCCCCCTCCTTAGTTCCATTATCAGGGTCATCATCGTCATTTTCATTTCCAGAACATCAGCTCTGCCGTTCAAGCCGCAGCCAAGAGTTGCAATCACAGGAAATTTATCCCCCTTCTTCACCATTATAGCACCAACTCCGGCAAATTTGTGAGATCGATTGTTATTCCTACCACATTACCACGTCACCACCCCAGCACCGTCAACATTTTAACACAGCAGCTATGAGGGCTACTGTCTCATTCATCACTGCAAACACCACCTTTATAACAACTCTCGCTGTGATCTTAGTGTGAACACTATAACTATCTTCTCTTTGGTTATATACATGGAAATTATATCTGTCATGTTCTACTCGTCTACTTTCTTTTCATCTTTGTCCACACTGTCTCCAGCCATAAGTAAACAATTCCGTCAATCTTAGTTATCACAGTAATATGATTTGGTACGACTCAATTCTTCCTCTTAAGAGCGTATTTTAAAATTGTTCTTCGGTGTTTGGAATTACTTAGCAAAGCAATGACAGGCGTTAATAAGAGTGAACATTAATCCCACCATAATCTGGTAAAAATTTCTGTTCATTACATAGGGGGTAAGGTAGAAATATACCACTTTTTCTTTTACCCATACTAACAGGGTTTACTCATATATGATCTGTCAGTCTAGGGGTTCAGTTCAAACAGGAAACTTGGCAGAGATCTAGGTTTAACAATTCCACAAAAATGAACGTCAGGCAAAAGCGAATGTCCACCCTGGCGAGAGGTTTAAGAAATACGGTCCTTTACTTCTGAACTACTGTCGTTCTTTCTCTCTCTCTCTCTCTCTCTCTCTCTCTCTACTATCACCGCTGCTGTACTCAGGCCGCCGGCCTTCCGAAATATCTGTTTGCATCCCTCCCCCATAACGACGAGCACGCAACACCCGCCTGGTACCACACTCTCACCTCTTCTCTGACCAACTCTCTAAGGTCAAAGTCACCCGGCGATCTCAGATTACAAACACTAGCCATTAACTGCTTTACTGCATTTACAATTTTTGTGGGATACAATACTCCCAATCCACCTTAGGATGGAGTCTCGTACTGAAGGGCTTAAGTGGCTTCATGGCTGGATAATATCACTTGCACAGCCACATCGTTCTCACCGCAACCCTTCCATGTATCACCTGACTCAAACCAGTGTCACTATCCAATACAGTGCTCCATCAGAATCACAACCACAGCTTTATATTTATGATTTTCGTTCCAGTAGTCACAACCACACCCCCGCCCCTGAGAAAACTAAGCACAGCTTCTTTTCGCACGATAATTTCTCATATTCTCAACTTCTCGTTCACAGCTAAGAGCCAATAGACTTAGTCTTTCTAGCACCTGCAGGCAATTTTGATCAGCTAATGGGAGACTTTTAACGGTGTTAAGGGACCAGAATAAGTCTTCATCATTGTCATCACCTCAGTTTGTCCTTCCTCAGACAAGACCGTCTGACTGAGGCGAGTGAGAACAGTAAAATTATCTGGGAAGTGAGTGGCTTAATGTCCCATAACAATAAATTACATCTCTCTTATAGTCTCAGACACCCACTCACTACCAGGACTCTCTTACAACCTCAGTAAAATCGTGTGAGAGAAGCAAGAATAAAGTGAAGAATAGACATCAATGTGCAGAAAAAAAAAGATTTCCAAAACTGGGTAAAACCGTGTGGTGATGGCATGAATAAATAAAAGATGCTGCCATATTGATGAAAAGGCAAAATTTTCTCCGTTACCGATACCTCCACACTTGCCTTTGCGCCAGTACCACTCCCTGCCGGACAAAACTGCAGTCATTTTCTCACAAGCAAAATAACGCCAAATCGGTGTTTAATTGACGTACAACGCCACCCCCAAAGAGATCCACAGCAATCATCGGCCACCACACAGCACCACCAACATCTACAACAACCATAATTACACTCCCCAGCTGACCACAATTGCCTCTACAACAACCACAACCACTCCCTCCACACACACACACACACACACACACACACCGGAACCAATCCCCCTACCCCTCTCTCCCGTCAACCCCTCTCCCACTCCCCCATGTCTCCTTTCTCCCGTCGCTCTCCTCTCTCTCTTGTCGCCTCCCCTCTTCATTCTTCATCCCCTCCCCCTTTAACTCTCTCTTTGTTTCCATACCTCCTTTTCCTCTCGTCGCTTCCCCTCCCTCGAAACCCCTTCTCCTCCTTTAGTCACTTCCCTTCCTCTACGCCTTCCTGTATCGACTGTTACCTCTCCCCATATCTCTTCCACTTTCGTCTCCTCCCCTACCGTCGCCCTCTGTCCAGTCACATTCCCTCCCCTATCCTCTTTTTTCCTTTCCCATACCCACCCCTATCCCTCCTAACCTCCTCTTTCCCCTTATCTCTCCTTTTTGTCGCCTCCCCTTCACCATACCCTATCCTCTTTTCGCTTCCCCTCCCATATATTCCTCCTTCTCATCTACCCTCCTTCCCACTCTCCCCTCCTCCTATCAACCCCCTTCGACTTCCTGAATTACATCCCCAGTGGGCTGCACTCGGCCGGATAATCAAAGAGTGGTTAAGTCTGCGGTGGCGTACGCTGGTATTTTCACCCCGGCGCTGGGAGTTACGAGTGCATTTGCAAGCAGACGATGGATGAAAGCAAGAGGAAGGGATGGACAAGGAAGAGAAAGGGAGTGGTGGAAAAAGAGGAGGGGGATGGTAGGGGAAGGGGACGAGAAGGGAGTGGGTAGAAGGAGGGGAGGGAGAAAGGATTGAGGAGGAAGACAAGAGGGTAGAGGATGGGATAGAGGAAGGTGAGGAAGAACAGGGGACAGAGGAGAAAGAGAAGGAGGTGAACGAAGAAGGGGAGCTGGTAGAGAAGAAAAAGAAGATAGAATGCTGGAAAAAAGAGTCGGAGGGAAAGGACAATAGGAAGGGAGTAAGTGAAGTTTAAATATTACGGGTGAAAGAAGAAGGAACATGACTGGTGGAAAAGAAGAGAAAGGGGCCGGGAAAAAATGGAAAAATGGGGAGGGGACAAAGATAGTGATGCGAGAAACAGAGGTAAGAAGAATGTGGAGCAAAAATTTGGAAAATTGAAGAAATAATGGAGATCAAAACAAGGAGTAACAGGGTAATATTACAACAACCAAGAGGGAGAAGGAAAATGGGGATATGTAAGCAAAACGAGAAATATGGGGAAACTAATATAGGGTAATAAGAGGAATAGACACTACTAAAGATTAAATAATAGTGAAAATGCTGGAATGCAGGACAGAGAAGGAAGAAAATGAAGGGAACTGACCAGGGAAAACTGTAAGCATTGTAACCTAGAAATAATACGAAGCTTATGAAATTAATCAAAGGTTGAGACAACGCGTGATGGATGAAATAGTCGAGTGAGTGAGAGTGGCAGAGGAACAGAGGAATTGATGCACAATGATGAAGTACGGGACAAGGGTAGGAATTATCGTTAAACAATCACTACAATACCATGTAGCCCCAATCCACAGCAGTAGACTATATGAACCTTGAGTGTAAAAAAGAAAAGTAATTGATATCATCTGTTGTCTTAAAAATTTCTTTGTAACACACTCCTGGTTGTTAGGGCGACACTTTCTCATCGAGCCGCCACCTGGAGAAGTGCTGCGTCCTGCCCTTCCCCAGCTAGTGTTTCTGGTAAGCATTTACAAAGGGGAAAGAGAAAAGTTAAGAGTAGCCAAGAGTTAGGATTCATTTTAACATCCCTTTAATAACTATGCAATAAAGCATATGGCTGAGCTATGCTGAAAAATATTTGCCAATGATAGGTTAAAGGGAAACCAAACATCGGTCTGACGGGAGTTCATAGTAGGCTTGATGGATGTTAAAATCAGTTCCAAAGAATGTGGCTTTCACTGTTAAGGAGAGTTGGTTAAGCTTGTTTTATTATCCGCTAGCTTGTCTTTCTTTGAAGAAGAAACCTAAAGTTAAGTCCAAAAGATACCAAAGTCACGGTAGATCCAAAGGATGCCATGACTAGATTAGAATAATCCAAAGTAGTTCTGAAGTATGTCATTTCAAGGTATAAGTTAATAATTATAGAGAAGATAGATTTTTTTTTTTTTAAATTAAGGACTTTCTTAGAGTATGAAAGTCTGATCTGAACAAAGCACACCACAGTACAAAGTTAAAATTTTTCTCTGCTAGAGAACAGAAATGGAGTTAAAACTAATTTTTATCCAACAGATTAGTAGTGAAAGGTCTTTTGTCTCTCCAGCCCCTCATTTCACTGACTCCTTTCAGCCACACTCTTCGTCACATTACCATCACTAATCTAGCTACACACTCCCACCTCTTCCCGTTTGTCTCTAATGGAGGAGTTAGTTGGTACTGTCACTCATTTACATAACTGGTAAACTCTACAGCAGCCTTCGTCACTCTGTCTTGTACTCTACTTATGACCTCCAATATATTACCTGGAATGTGTCCTGGCCTCTTGAAATAAACTATTCCATATTTTCATTTTTGCTAAACATTTTTTATTTTTGATGAAATCTTAGCAGATTTTCAGTCTTCCAGTCTTTCCTTTTATTTTTCTTGGTTTTGACTTTTGCCAAAAAAAAAAAAAAACCGGAAGCGAAAATGTGATGTTCAAGATAACCACCAACACATGAAAAGGAAATGGATACAAAAGAGAGAAGGCGTGAAAAGAAGCAGCAAATATAGGCTTAAAACAAATCACCAGAGCCAAATGCACGCAAGGTAGACAGTGAAGGAGAAATCACTACCTCGAAATAGAAGTACATGATAAAGGCAGGATGACGGATATGAGGCAGGAAATGGGACAAGGAAGTGATAAAGGGCCACGACAGTGTTGAAGAAAAGATGATGGAAGTATAACACGGAGTTGCAAGTTAGCAGAGGCAGAGTCAAGCGGGAAAGGTGCGAATTTGAAAGTAATGAAGGATAATGAAGGTGGATGGAACGACAGAATGATGAGGGGCTGGGTAGCAAGGAGGAAAAAGATGGATGCAAAGGAGGGGGAAATGAGCAGAAAGGTTGTAAGCAAAAAGGGCTGGAATGAAAATGTAGATAACGTGTAACACCTCTGACCCAGATTGGAAGGTACTGGAAAATGCAAGAAATATGAAGTGAAACCGTAAGAAGAGGGAGGACAGTAAAGAATGAAAATGAACTGAACTGCAACGTACTGTTCATAGTTTCCATTACAACTTCTTCATTTAAGTCTGGGAAATTATTAAATACACAGTGCTTCATTTTACGATTATATATATATATATATATATATATATATATATATATATATATATATATATATATATATATATATATATATATACTGAAGCAGCCATAGTACTGTAAATGACATAACTGAGCAGCAGCACTGGAAGGAAAGAGGGTGAGTGTTGGTACTGCACTTGTGAAAATAGGAAATAAAAGGGTAAAATAAAGATAAATTATGAGGAAAATGACAGCAATGATATCCTAAACAATTGGAATAGGAGGGTAGGAAACGGGTAAAGACAAAATCATGACCCAAATTTTAATGAATGTCTATAAACAATCATCCACTCATCCATCATCCAGTCCATTGTTGTCTCACTGGGAGAGCAGAGGTCAAGGCTTTTGTTAAAGGATGTGGTATATTGTGCTTAGGAAAAAGGAGAAACTGAAAGAGAGGGTGTGATGCAGGTAGAACGGTGAAGATAAACACCAAGAGAGAACTTTCAGGGTGGCGTATTTTAGCTAACCTTTATGATTACCTCTTTCAGTCCGATACGGTATTTTTGCCTGCGGCGAAGCCAACAAGTCTGTAAATGGCAAACCTGGGGATTTTTTTCTCCTTCAAGGAAAGTTCGAATATCTGCTCTTGGAGAGCTCTGAACGAGTTTCCTTCGAGGTACAAAGTTGCTTACCTTGAAATTTTGAGTTGATCCGATACATCAGCTGATTATTTACTCGTAACTGTTCTAGAGTCTGGTCATAAGGAAATATTTTGAAAAAACAGTTTCATATATTCTGTGAGTTTCAAAGAGAAAAACTTTTAAAACTTGGCTGCAATAGTTTCGTCTATGAAAATAGTCTCTTCTTGTTATGTCGTCATTGCTAACTAAAGATGAGCTTATGCACTTAAGACATCTTGTAGCGAACTGGTCAATTGAAGTTATACCTGAGTCTTCGAGGATCTCCTAAGCTGCATATAACTCTGGAAGAAGCAAGAAAAATCTAAAAAGGATGTAGTGAGATTGATGGGGTTAAGATGGAAGTACGGCAACTTGTAAATGAAAGATGAAGGCTTAGTGAGTTAACAAAACTTGAATTCAGTGAAAAAGTAAAATCTATGGTTGATATGAAGAGATAAAGGAAGTGCACCACAGAAGAAAGACCTCATGAAAGCAACTTGAATTTATTGGCGATACAGGAGAAACGGAAAAGAGAGAAATGAGGAAATGAGGAGGAAAATGAAGCTAAATTATGGTAATGCATCTGTGCTACAGATGGAGGAAAACATGAAAATTGGCTGAATTGCAAAATGTACCAGCAGTAATGTAGTCGACGTTCACAATAAACCAGAATGGGTTTCAATGGATTGCCAAAGATTTAGTCCCCACGACATTCACTTACACTGAGCAAAGGGCACTTGGTAATGCCTGGTTTGGTGACCTACACCAATCTGTACATGCTCGCTGGCTTCCACTGCATCGGTATTCGAAGTACTGACTCACGAAAATCACCCAAGCATTATAATTCAGAACAGAAAGTTTTAATGCGTGATCACTTCCTAAAAAAAAAAAAAAAAAAAAAAAAAAAAAAAAAAAAAAAAACTTTTACGGTTAATGTGATTTTGTACACCCATTACTATCAGAGGACTTTCCTTAATTTATATCCTTTTGGTAGTAACACATAATAGCTAAAACTTTGTCGATATTGTAAGGAAGGGAACAAGGGATAACATCGAGGTGCAAAATAACTGTCCTCTTTTCCCTTCTGGCTGTCATAAACTGGCGCATGAGTGTAGCGGTGAGAAAACATTTTGATGCATGTCCGCCGAGGCAGAAAGGATATAATTTGCTCCATTTAAAGCCTGGTGCTTCAGAACTAATATATCAGCAAAATGTGTGTCCTCTTTCAGAAGCCGTAATGTTATTCTCTTATATTTAGTTAAGCTGGATGCCATCTTCCATCATGTTCATTTTAGTTCCATATTTTTTCAAGACATCGATTACCACGTTTTATTTCACACACACACACACACACACACACACACACACACACACACACACACACACACACACACACACACACACACCTAATTAATACATTTTTTTTTTTACATCATTACTGGAGGTCACCACACAGGAGGTTTGCAATCACTCTGTTTTAAATCAGGTTGTGATTACGGATAATATAAATACATTACATAAATGATGTCTCAAACTGCAATAATAATGAGAATCTTTAAAGATTAATACGAATCACGTACTAATATGACATGCACAGCGAAATATATTAGGAACTAAATTTATTGCTAATTTTATGGTAACTAAATTACATGCAGCACTTATCGATACACTTTGCTTCTCACACCAAGGAAGTGTTTACGCCCAGCTGTACCATTTCTTAGATATATCCATAATACTTTGAAGGAGTCCATTTCATACGCAATTCTTGCACTCACATCTTTCATAAAATATCATGATATCTAACGAGGATATTTCTGAGGATTAGGGAAGTCACGGTATGAACCAGCTCGTACAGTGCTATCCAGTGCTTCGCGTAACGTTGATGCAAGCAGTACGTAAAACACAGGCTGAAATGTGGACGGGCCTTATCGTTCTGAAAACATTTCCTGCCACGTTTCCAAGGACACATCCGTCATCACAGGTAGCAATTCATTCGTAAGGAAGTCCAATCAATTATGTTGAGATAAACGGCTTTGCAGGACAAATGGTCTAATCATATCTTCAATCATTCCACACCAAGTACCCACCGAAAAACGATGCTGAGACTAGACTTAAACGGGGAGTATTTGCAGCTGTTTCTAATTTCAAAGTGCTTTTTGATGAAACATTATTCAGTCAAAGTGGAATTAACTCTCATACACTCTGTTGGTCAATTACTTAAGCTCCATTGGCTCTACATGGCTGAACCACCTCTCAATGTTTCCCTTTATCATGAATCTTTTAAATATCTTCAGCCTCTGCTCTACATTCCTCACCATTTCTTTTCCCTTTATCCATCTATTCCTCCAAGTCAATTCACAGGCACTTGTAAGGTAACTACTTCAACAGCTCTCAGTTTAGATTTTTTTCCCCTCAAGCATCGTCCACGCTTCATTAATGTATGTTAGTGTTGGTGCTAACATTCTGCCATGCAATGCTTTCTTCACTCCTACGCTTGTAATATATTCTTTTATTTCTTGACACTGCTTTCAACGCCCCTACCATATCCCTTTGTCGTTGCATTCCTTCCTTCAGTTCATTCTTGATGCTGCTTTCCCAGTTTACAACATTGCCTAAATATTTGAATAGCCACACAGTTGTCAGAACATTTAGCCTCAGTCTGCAATTCACATGTGCCTGCTTCAACAGTTACTTTGCTCTTCTCCACATTCTCTTTTAAATTACGCCATTCACGCACACCATCAATTCCTCTACCAGGCTCTGTAACTTGTATTCCGCTGTTGCTACTAGGACTGCATCATCCTAAAAACAGAGGTGCAGATAGGTGTCACCAATTGCCTTCTCTCGTCAGAACCACAACCTTGCAAAGTGTGTCCTTCTCAGCTCTCTCATTACATCATTTTTATGTGCATTCAGCGGCCATATGATAAAAGTCCTCTTGCAATATAACTGTCTTGATTTGCCGTATATTTTCAAGCATTTAAAAGGTTAATTATTATACTGAACTCTTAGTACAAGCATTTATGTTCCATTGGTATCTACAAAGCCGTCTCTTTCTCACCAGCTGGAGATAACACCTATTCTGTATTATTTTTTCGAAATACACATAATCCGAACCCCCCACACACACGCACACAAGCATGACAAAATGTTTATAGTCATACTGTGTATTCTTTGTTTGTTAGTTAATGGAATTAAAGGAGTAAAATAAGAGAAAAATAATGACACATATACAAGGACCAAAATGTGTGATGCAACTAGTGAAAGTGTGATGTGCTGCATAAACGACCTAATAATGTCCCACGACTAACTTCCCCACTTATAACCCACTACAGAATCTCTCCATCACCTCTGTTATATTCCAGTCCCACCCCGTTTGTCCACTCTCATGTCCCCGTTTCTCTACTTTCCCAGCACAGCCTCCATCATTTCCCCTTCATCACACCCTTTCCCTCTCCCCAACTTCCCCGTCAACACGCTCACTTCCCTTTCCCACCCTCAATCCCTCCCCCGCCCACCCTCCCACGTTCAGGGCGGCGGGAGTGTGTTCGGTAAAACTGCTATAATGATGACCGATTTGCGGACAGCCGGACAGACGGCATCCCGGCGGCCACCAGCAAAGTTATTTTCATCCGCTACAAAAATTTATAGAGACCCCCAAACAGGATTATTACGTCTACCAAAAATTGACCATCTCCTCGGCTGCTCTCAAGAAAGGAAATATTTTACACTTTGCTGTGGGACCAGGATGTTCTGTGAGGAGAATGGCCTCTTATCTGACCACGACGACGGCTGAAGTCTTCTAGAAAAGCTTCAGATATTATGATCCTTTTACAAGACTCCCAGTGTCTGTCTCGTTCCTGAAGCTAACCACACCTTCCTGCAATCACATTCGCAACAAAAATAATGTTGCTGATATTAGACAGTATCAGTGGCCCACTCTTTACATCCTAGATTCTGGATAAATTCACACATCATGACAGCCTATCAACCTACAGTGAATACAGATATCTAACTTATTCTCTCTCCTATAACATAAGAGATAAGGCAAATAGGTCTAGATCTGACTAAATGCCAGTTGGATCCTTATAACAAATAACACTGTCCTTGCCATATGCTAATAGATCTGTCACAGTTTTATAGGAGGTGCCAAGTTTGGGACCAACAGGCCTACTGCAGTTATCCTCTTTCCTTAGGTTGTTATGTAAAAGAAGAAAGTAGCCGAAAAACAGGTCTCTTATATCATACAATAGCTTCAGGTTACTCGTACATTATGGCCAAGCTGCAGAGTGTGACATGTTACACACGCATTATGTTACGTTAAGCCGAGCAAGTGTTAACAAAGTATGAAATCTTAGCTCCACTAATCAGCTTAACCTCCACCCCCCGCCCAGGAAGCTCCCGGCGCGAGGACCGGTGCAGGGGTGCTATCAGACTCACATAATCCCATCCGGAGAGCAATTAGTTGGATATGTTCATTGCTCTGTGTGCTGCTGGATAGTAATAGTCATTCAGTCATACCCTCACCCATTTACACACACACACACACACACACACACACACACACACACCGCTCGCTGGTGCAGTGGTAACGCTCTCGCTTGCCAACTGGTGGACGGGAGTTCGCGCCTCGCTCAGGTTGCGAAAAGTTTCACTGACGAAGTGGGTGGTTACTGTCCCCCTTGAGCAAGGGGACGGGTGTGTGCGTGTGTGAAGGTCACAGCCTTGCCCTTAGATCGGACTATATGAGCTCTCAGCTCCCTTCCGGGAGGGTAAAAAGCTGACGATCACGACCATCAAGTGATCCTGACCGACCCGGTGAATTACACACACACACACACACAGACACACACACACACACACGCCCGCACACACACATTTTCTTATTAATTTCAATATATATAAAACCACACGAACCCCCATTTGGTCATGTTCACATATAAATATATATGCACGGTTCTCTCACTCGCTAAAGCACTCTCTGTTAAAAAATGATATACAGTAGGCATTTTTCTCCCTCTGTCGTTTTTAGTTAGACTCTGATGTCCTTCAGGCCTCTAACAGTTCTCATTACAATTCAATTTTCCACATTTTGCAGTTACTCAGTTACTTATATAGCATTAGATACATCCTTCTATTTTTTCTAAAGCTTTCTTCATGGCTTTCCTTTTTTCTCTTCATTACCTCTTTCTATCTTTTTTTTTTTTTTATCTTCCCCAACCCCTTATCCTCTCTTTCTTCTTGACCTTCTATTCTTTTTCTATTATTTCCTTTCCTGCTAATTTCCTTTCCTCTTTCCTTTCATTCTTCTCCTTCCCCTTTCCACTTTCCTTTCATATCCTCTTCCCATTCCCTCTCTCTCTCCCCTCTTCCATTCCCAGCGCCACTCCACCCCGTAACCCCTTCCCTCTCACAGCCACCACCAACCTTCCTGTCTCGCTAATCCGTCAAGACACTAATCCGATTAAAATTTGCAAAAAGTCAATAAGCCTGCCAGAGCCGGCGGTGACCCGGGCATTTAGAGACAGCGAGGGTCAGATGGGTAATGCGGTGACCAGCTGGCCGGGAGAGTGGCACCAGGCCGGGTCAGGAGAGGTCACACGCTTGTTCAGTGACCAGTAGGCAGGCGTGGGAGAGACAAAGTCGGTTACAAACGAATGTATGGCATGCATCACCTCAGACCTCTTTTACCTGGTTATGTATTAAGATTACAGCAACAGCAGTAGTAAAAAGGAGCAGGAATGAGGAATACACACCAAAGAGAATGTCACTGGATGATATATAATGCACAGCCGCTGATAACAGGACGTAGCCGACACCTAATCAGACAATACAGCGCCGATCTTTAGTTCTGGAGGGAAAACAACAAATAAATTAAGAGACTCACCGTAACTAACCGGTGTCTCAGTGGTAAATCACAGCGACGTGATGGCTCGCAGTCTGTCTATTTGTCCACTGAGAAGGACTACAATTGTGGCCGAAACTGGACTATACCTTTCCTCAGCCAATATGAGTGTTTTTCTCTCCTGGTGTTTCGTTAAATTAAAAGAATTATGGTCAGCTGCTTCACAGACACGGAGAGAGAACCACGCAAACAGGCTGACATTGTTGTTGTTTTTTTTATGTTGCTTAACCTTCGTTTGTCTAGTTGTACAGGCCCGTCAACTCTTCTGTGGCGCCGTCCTGTAGGAACCAAGCAGTAAATAATCCGTGTAGGAACCTCACTTACCCTTGTGGTAGGCCGCGTCTCACCAGGGTCAAACCAGGATCCTTCCCACGGCGAGGTCAGGGAAATATGAGGATGTTTGTCTATCGGGTGGACGTCCAGCTGCTCTATCCAAGGTGCACACGGCCACTACATATAGGCTCCTTGTCAGCGCCATGGACACTTGCAAACGTCATGAATGTGTGATGGGAAAGATATAGCAAACAGAGAAAGATACTGTAAAGCGGTGACTATCAAGACTATTTAACTTAAGTAATTAGAGCTTGCAGATCAACAACTTATTTTTTCGCATTTCTGTTTCCACAATATTACCGGGGATATATCTGATTACTTAAAGTGTAATTTGCAGATAGAGGAGATAAGACAAAGATAACGAGCTAGTTAATGAAGAACTGTGATTTCGAGCTTAATAGTACAATGGCACAGGATGTGTTTTATGAAAAATATAGAAGGTGAAACATCTAAAAAAAAAAAAAGATATATAAATGCTGTGGCTAGTATGTCTGGGAAATTGGTCATGTAGCGTTTCGCCTTGTTTCGGGATGTCTTCAGACTAGTGTCTGAAGAAAGCTCGTATCAGGGCGAAACGTTACACATCAGAAAATTAAGACCCCTACCTCTAAATGGTGCTTTGATTGACCGAAAGATATATAGATATACAAAAGTGACAAACTACACGTTGATTAAAATAAGCACGATGAATGAAAAAAATAATAACTACAATAAAGTTAAGCTGTGGATGACAAAACGAACTGCAGAAAACTTGTAATGGCAAAAGCTTAATTTTCTCGTATTATCTAAAATAACAGTAAAGCACTGATAGCAATTTACCCAAAATAAAAATACCTTAATATAACAAATAAAATTGCTAGTGAAACATAGAATAAATAAATACATAAAAACATAAGTCACAAGTCAAAACCCTGGAGACATAAATAACCAGGTAGGGACTATCACACGAGGCAAATACAAAAAGAGTCAAGGGAAAGGAAGTAGGAAGGGATGGGGCGAGTGAGCGGACCTCCCACCATTTCCTAAACATTAATAAGCCCATATAATCCCTCCTCACATCCTGGCTTAAACGTCACGAACCCCACACGAATGTTTCCATCAATTTGCGGGACTAATGGGCGGCGTCAGTCGGCGTCGAGTCCATGCGCTAATCCCGACTAGCGATGCGGTGATACACGACACCACTTTTTTTCTAATCCAGCTATCAGTAAATGTAATGTGCCAGTAATTTTGCTAGTGGGGTAAAGCCGGGATTACGAAAGCTTAAGTATGTGTACAAAAGGGTGCATAAGTTAAAGGCGAAGATATTCAGATGTAATGATTCTTTCTGAGGTACTTCGTTACAGAGAAATCTGTGATTATTGTATCTTTCCTATTAGTCTAAGATAGCAGTTGATTAAGATCACTCAGGATACTTCGTCATCATTTGGGTGTCTTGACTTACCAGTTTCTGTATCATCAGCATTTTTTTTTTTTTCGATATTTTGTAACCCAAACGATCACCATCATCATCATTCTGGTCTCCTTTTCACACCTATGGATGGGAAATCACTTCGCCCATGTTGACTCAACCTTTCCACCAAGTTGGGTGAAAATCGGGCCAAAAGTGCAAAAGTTGACTCATTTCTGACCTATGACTTATATTTTTATCTCAGTATATCTATCAGTCTATCGATCTATCTATCTATTGCCAGACGCCTTAATCCTGTAAGGGGTGGCCACAAACAAATCCCCTCCATGTCGCTCTGTCCCCCGCCATTTTACTGCCCTGCTCCCAGCTCACCCCCCCCCTCTCATATACCTCTCCGTTCCATCCTTCCATCTCATCCTAGGCCTCCCCCTCCCTCTCCACCTCTCCACCTCACTCACATACATTCTTCTCGTCAGTCTCTCATTCTCCATCCTCTCTACATGGCCAAACCGCCTCAGTGTGTTTCTCCTAATGCTTCCTATCATATCCACATCCACACCACAACGCTCCTTCACTTCATTTGTCAGTTTGTCTCTTCATGTGACTCCACATGCTCCTTTCAGATAACTCAGAGTATATATATATATATATATATATATATATATATATATATATATGAAGACTTTCACTTTCACAAATGCGTTCTTCCAAACTCATAAAGCCATATTTTCCTTACACTCCTCATCGCTTTTCCGCCTGATTAGGGATGGTTTCTCCAAGCTAAATTTGTCACAAAAGGACTTTGTAGTTACTTGTAGAGAAGTTTTGTGGTTTAGTTCTCACTCTCGATTTCTTGTAGTAGGAATTAAAGATGAATACAAGGAGTTGATCTTCATTTATTATCTTCAGAGAAATCTAAGTTGAGCAGGGTATGTCTTACACAGACAATATAATAAGTAAGTCTAGTTGAGCCCCTCTTCTCTTGTTCATTCTCTCCACTACCTGTCGGTTCAATCGCTAGCCTCCTTCTGCTTCTCTCTCTCTCTTCCATGTTGCTAAGCCCTTCTCCCTACTACCTGCCTGTTCTATGGCCTGTCTCCTTCTGCTTCTGCTTCCTAAAGTCTGGTGTAGCAGGGGTCGTGTCACGTGTGTTACACTGTGGTTGGAAAGTTCTAGAAGCCTGTGTGTGAGTATGTGTGTATGTGTGTGTATGGTCACGAGACGCTGTCGTGTGCCTATAAAGCATTCCTTGAGTTAAGACTGTGTAAGCATGTTTAGCATTGCTTGATTCTCGCAGACACAATACCTTCTCATCATCTGACATCCTGCCTCTATCTGTCTCTCTGTCGATCTATTTATCTATTTATCTATTATGATTTGTAATTATAATATGGAGTCCTAACATATGCTAGGCCACGCCGCTGAAGGTCCTCCGACAGCAATCATCATTGACATATGCTAATCTATTAGTACATAATATTGATTATAATATTGTATACATATAATATTCATAGTAAATTGCAATGATCTAGTAATATTACATTTTAAACAAGTTGTATACATAATTGAACAAATGCAATGGTTGCTGTATGACATTTTGTAAGATGTGTATGTATAACAGACATACGCATATAATTGTGCAATGGTAATACTGCTAGGTTATTACATTACATATTGAGTTATCCCTTTAATGATGTCTAATATTTCACCTAACTTGTAAGATGATTCTGGTAATATAGATTTGAGGTAATACATAATTGTACCATTGTGAATTGTTACATAATTGTATTGTAATTGTTACATTGTAGTAACATTGTAGTAATACATAATTGTAACATTTTATGAATTGTTACATAATATTGTGGTAATGCATAATTGTGTTGGCCTTATAATTATAGTTACATTTTGTTAATGCAACTGTTACATAACTGTGTTGGCCTTATAATTGTAGTTAAGGTTACATAAAAGTTACATCTTGTGAATGCAACTGTTACATAATTGTGTTGGCCTTATAATTGTAGTTAAAGTTACATAAAAGTTACATCTTGTGAATGCAACTGTTACATAATTGTTACACATTGTTTGTAGTTACATAATTGTAGTTAAAGTTACATAAAAGTTACATCTTGTTAATGCAACTGTTACATAATTGTTACAAATTGTTTGTAGTTACATAATTGTAGTTAAAGTTACATAAAAGTTACATCTTGTTAATGCAGCTGTTACATAATTGTTACATATTGTCTGTAGTTACATAATTGTGCCAAGTGTAACATAATGCAATCGTTTGTCGTTACATAATTGTTACATACTTTTTGTAGTTACATAATTGTAGCAAGTGTAACATAATGCAATCGTTTGTCGTTACATAATTGTTACATATCGTTTGTAGTTACATAATTGTAATAATTGCAGTCCTGACATTGAATCCGGTCATGCTGCGGTCGATGATATGATGTGCCATGCCACTAGCTTGTGGAGACAACAATTTGCTTTTTTGTTTGTAGTTTATGTGGTATTTTGGCATTTGTAGTAACACTTACACTTATTTTCATTTGTTTGTTATGTGATCTTACTCTATTTCTTTTTTTTTGTATGTATTGATTTTCTATAGTTTTTCTTCGTTTGTCTACGCTTTTTCTGTGTTGTTCGTGGTTGCATAATTGCTGGCTAATTTCCTAGGGACCCTTTTTTAAGGTTTAGTTTATATTGCACAGATATTACTAAAAATGATATTATATAGTCCCATATTTTGTTATTTTATATAAAAAATATATATACACCATATACAGTATTAACTATATACACTGACTTGTTGTTCACTTGTACCTATCGTGGGCAATATATGTGTCAGCACTGTGTGGAAATCATTGTCTTCACGATTGTGTTGATGTTCATTCTTGCTAACATCATTTGTGTTGGCCATTTTTTTTTTCTGGTTTTCCTTGTAAGTTAATTTATCTGTTTCCACGAGGTACCTTTAATTAATAAATGTTTAGTACAGTTCTTTTAATCGCTCACTGAGTAACTGTGATAGTATATTTTCTTTATCACTTTGTAGATGTAATAATGTATAGCTGTATGTATGAAACACGTATTTTATGTAGGTATAAATGGTAACACTCGTTGGTAGTAAATAACTGTTATAATAAATGAACGAATATATACAGTGTAGAATATTTATTGTTGGTGCAAGTATTTAATGATTGAATTATGAAGATAATTGAAGTACGTATATGTATTTAAGTTGTAACTATACAGCACGTTTTATATGTTTGTGCAGAAGCTTACTGTCTATCACTGTGTATTGTATAAATGAAGTAACTATGTAACTCACTAATTTTTACCGTGGTGGGAATGGTGTTAGTGATGGTGCAGGTGGTGAGTTGACTGACGTGGCGTCTTTTCAGCAAGCACGCATGATGACGTCGACTTGCCACACTGGTAGCTGTGGTGAGTGAATGAGTAGCGATGAGTAACTTGAGTGAAGATGAGTGAGTAAGATGAGTTGTGAATGTGGCTCTGGTGTTTTGCTGCGTGTCTTGACCTCTGCGTCAGCGATGGAGGTAGGCGGGAGAGAGTGGTAGGGGTATGTTTGCTTGTTGCTTTAATGTTTCCTCTTCTTTACTTGCTTTGTTTTTTATTCTTCTTGCTGCTGCTTGAAGTTACGTGAAGATTATAGACTTGTTTTGTAGACTTGTAGGCTATTTGCATTGTAGGCTGTATTTTGTAGGAATTCACTGTAGAACTGAAGCTAATCTTGTAGAGTGTCGCCTGCTTTTGTAGAAATTCACTGTTGATTCGAAGACGAGGTCCGAACTTTCGCTGCTACCAAATGTCACAAAAAGGACTTTGTAGTTACTTGTAGAGAAGTTTTGTGGTTTAGTTCTCACTCTCGATTTCTTGTAGTAGGAATTAAAGATGAATACAAGGAGTTGATCTTCATTTATTATCTTCAGAGAAATCTAAGTTGAGCAGGGTATGTCTTACACAGACAATATAATAAGTAAGTCTAGTTGAGCCCCTCTTCTCTTGTTCATTCTCTCCACTACCTGTCGGTTCAATCGCTAGCCTCCTTCTGCTTCTCTCTCTCTCTTTCATGTTGCTAAGCCCTTCTCCCTACTACCTGCCTGTTCTATGGCCTGTCTCCTTCTGCTTCTGCTTCCTAAATTCTGGTGTAGCAGGGGTCGTGTCACGTGTGTTACACTGTGGTTGGAAAGTTCTAGAAGCCTGTGTGTGAGTATGTGTGTATGTGTGTGTATGGTCACGAGGCGCTGTCGTGTGCCTATAAAGCATTCCTTGAGTTAAGACTGTGTAAGCATGTTTAGCATTGCTCGATTCTCGCAGACACAATACCTTCTCATCATCTGACTTCCTGCCTCTATCTGTCTCTCTATCTATCTATTTATCTATTTATCTATTATGATTTGTAATTATAATATGGAGTCCTGACAAATTTATCACTGTGGCACTGGGTGTAAGAAAGTACTTAAAATGGTTCTCATCTTTTTGTGGTAACGTCAAAGGAGAGAAACTGAATATTTCCGCTGTGAGGAGTGTCTTTCGGTTTGATAATGTCGTGGGACCTGGCTGGAATAAATCAAATATTGGTACATCGCAGTCAGTGAATTAATGTCATTTAAAAGGGCAGTTTATATTAAAGCTAGTGTGAAATAGGCTGTGACTTTGCAGTGTTATAAAACGAGGCCGGAATGTGGTCGCGGTGGTGGGAGGCTGTGACAGTGAGGCAGAGATGAACTGTGTTGTGGTAAAGGCTCCAGCCTGAAATTACTATGTAGTTCTCACGGGATGGCAACCAGAAGTAAAAAGTGTGATGCTGAAATTATAGTGTAATGGTAGTGTACCATTACAGCGGGAACGCTGGTAATTCATGGGAAAGCAGCTAAATCTAAGAATACAGTATCGTTAGATGAATGGAGCAGCGAACTGCAGTAGAACTGTATACTGCCACTTAGGTGCTGATTCGAGTATGCATTTCATCACTGAATGCAGCATTTTAAAGAATTCATAAATAATTGGTACTGGAAGAATTCTTTTTTCGAGCTCGACTTACAGTCCACGCAGTATAATATTTTTTATTAGTTACATTTCTGTCATAATAATGTAGATTTCTACCAATACTTACACGTAATTCCCTGAGATGAGGGTATAATTGCAATTTAGAAAATATCGGTTAATAATATAAGCAACTCAGCCTTCCTGCATATGCCTCAGCATAGCAATGTATGCATATTTTTCTTGATACGTATCAAACGATTTATTTCGTGACTGGGATAGTATGGAGTGCCACAGAGCGCTACTTCTGGATTTTCTCACGCTTATAATGTGGTATGATTTTGACTGACAACTTACTGTTGTCATATTAGATAACATAACTGCTCGGATGAAAGTTTAAAGTTGCTGCAACAACCCGTCTTGTGCTGATACGAACAATTATCTGAAGAAGATTGATAGCCTGGTGGTGCTGCCATGATAACAAAGATTTTACTGTTGTTACTGGTAGTTGATGCTGTTGCTACAGATAAGCTGAGGATGTTATTAAATACATTTAAGAGTGTTAAGGGATATAAAGCACTTTCTATCGTAGCCACTGACATCGCTGGAGCCAAAGACAATTTTCAGCTGATACAGCATACACGTATAATATCTTAGAGTTGTGTCTCCAGTGAATCTGTCAGTTCGTATTCTTTCCATCAGATGTAGCATTTCGTCCTCTACGACCGTGCAGTTATGAAACTATGTGCCATTTAGTTGCCATTACTCAACAATCAGGAGTAACTGACAAAGAAAGACCTAAGAAAAATTAACCAGCAATAAAGCGCAACCGTCGGCTTCCAAATCCAGGCCTCTGTTGCTGTTGTAGGTTCGAACAGATTGAGGGATTGAGAACCTCACACACACCTCTCCCCAAACCACACCTCCCTCCATCCCACATCTACCTCTGACCCCCCACCTCTTCTTCTCCCCACACTTCTCTCTCCCCCACAGCTCTCACCCACCCACACCTCCTCCTGACCCGTTCCTCTCCCTCACGTACATGCCCTCAAAGCCAGAGCGGAGGAAGGAACTGTGCCTTGCGTGTAAGAGCCGGGTAATTATTCATCTGTGCACACTAACTTCGGGGTTGTGTAATTCAGCCAAGGGAAGTGGTGAAGTTATGACTGACAGTGATGTCGCCGCAAAGATAATAGTCACCACAATAGCTACAGAATAAACACACTCTTTCACTTTTATGCATCTAAATTTGTTTTCTTAAGAGATTGCATCGTATGATGCATATAAGAATATGCGTTGTCGACTTTAACATGATAACGATAACAACCAGTCCCACATTACCTCTTGCTTGGTATGGCTAGATTTCTGTAGGCTGAAATTTTTCAGAATAAATGCTTCTGTACAAGCAATAAGTCATTTGTTAAACTGAAAGGACATGTGTATCATTCCCCTCCCCCCCCCTCTCTCTCTCTCTCACTCAGTCCATAACCAACCATATCTTCCACCTTCCTCCCTCGTCTCACCTCCCTCTCTCCCTTTGGTAGGTTCATACGGTGACATGACGTTGACGGGACAGTAACTCTTCACTTTCTGACACCTCCTTCCTCTTTGGCACTTGCTTTGTTTATTTCTCGGCGCAATGCCTTCCTCACTCTTCTGCCTTTGATTTTTTTGCTTTCTCAGCCTTATTCTTCAGCTTTTGTTATCTGCATATCTTCAGACCATCTATCCATCATTCAGTCCTTTATTACCACAAATGGAGAGTAGGGACCTGAAGCTAAACAGATAAAGCCAGAATGCCCAGATTATCAAGGCCAGGGTGACTAGTCGTTTGCCATAGTATAGAGCGACATTATGCCATGAATAACTCCAGCCATAGCGAGGAATTAATCCCTTATGGGGCATATCTAACTGGAACGCCTTATCTGCCACAAGGTAACCAGGCGTGCATGGAAGTAGCACTATTGCATTTTTTTTTTTAGCTAACTTGGTCAATTTTTTTTTTCCCTTCACTACCAGTGGCAAGTTGTACGAATACATTGGCAGTAGAATATGATGCTAGTCACGAAGAGATTATTTTTCTGCCACTGATCTACATGAACTGAGCCGCAAAAGGACGAGAATTGGGGCCAAGCGTGAGTAAAAGGGTATTGTAGTTGCAAGCCCTAGTCATCTGAAAGTGAACTCAGCAGACCGCAGGCAGAAGCTGTTGCCCTACGCCAGTCTACCATTTCTCTTCCACGGGATAGGGAATGAAATGAGGGGCTTTTGTACAACTGTGAATGTGCGAAAAAAAAAAAAAAAAAAAGGTGGAGGAGGCTGCTGGTGAAGGTATGGTGAATGTGACGGTAAATTTGAGGTAAAGAGTTGGTGGGCCGCGTGTGTTACCTTTTGATGGACTGCTGTACCTGTATGCGGACGATTTCTCTCTCTCTCTCTCTCTCTCTCTCTCTCTGTTTGTGTTCCTTCCTTTCCCACCACTTCCTTCCTCATTTCACCTATCTCTCCCACAGTTCCCGTCCCCCTTCCCTCCTCTCTCCAGATTCCTCTCCCCTTCTCCCTCTCTCCCTCCCTTCCCCCTCTCTTCCCTACCTCCTCCCCCCCACCTCGTAACCAGACTCAACAGCGCATGACAAAAGCTCAAGCAAACGTAACTCAAGAAAATAAGTGGGTTTACGGCTCAGGGGAAGGACGGGAGGAAGAGGAAGAGGAGGAAGCTAGAGAGGAGGGGGAAGAGGAAAGTGGAAGCGAAAAAATGAGGAAGGTGTGTATGAAAGAGAGAAGTGAATGATTAGGAAGAAGAGGACAAGAATGCACTAAATGTATGAATGTATGTTTTTATGTATGTAGTGTGACGGCAGGATTTCATATACCTGAAATAGTCGGGCAGCTGTGTTACACGTTCAAGCTGTATTCTAAGATTTCTGAAGGGCAGCTGATCCGTAGGGCTGAGAGCCACCACTTTCTGTCATTGGGAAAGTAAACCCCCCCTTCCCAGTGCTTCATGCATGGGTATAGGCGTAGGAGGTTTTTGGTTTCAGGGTGAGAGGAGAGGAAATCGAGTTGAGGTGTCTGTGTCTGTAAGTGAGAGTTTGTAACGTCATCGAGGGAGAGTCCGCAGGGTATTATTGCACCCTCTTAATTAAATGTCCGCCCTTGAACGGGACTGAGTGTAGGTCGTGACAATTAGTAGGTTATAAAGGAACCAAAAGGCAAGTGGGAGAAAGGAGAGAAAGAAGGTGGAGGAGAAAAAGAAGAAGTGGATGAAAATGAGTGTGAAAGTGAGGAGGGAGAGAACGACGAAGGCAAACAGACGAGGAAAACGGAGGTGGAAGATAAAAGAAGGAAAAGGAAGAGGAAGTAATGGAAGAGAGAACAAAAAAGGAAAGAGTAATATGATAGAGAGAAGAAAGAGTACAAGGAAAATGGTGAAAGAGAGAACTGGAAGAAGAAGAGGAAAGAGGAAAGGAGAAAGAAAGGAGGGCGAAGTTGAAGAGACAAAGATTTAGGAAAATTAGGCAAGCAAAAGAATAATGACATAGAGAGGTGGTTAAATGGATAACAACGTGAGGAGCAGCGAACGAGAAACAAAAAATCATAGAAGAAAAGGTGGAAAAAGGATAACAAGGAAGACAAAGTTAAGGAAAAGAAGAAGAAAAATACAGAAAGATGCATGAGGCAGGAAGTCAACGATGGAAGACGGAGGAGGAGGAGGAAAAGAGACGCAAAAAGGTATAACAGGTGAGACAAGGCGAAAAAAAAGAAAAATACAGAATGATACACGAGGAAGGAGACCAGCAATGGAGACGAAGAAGGAGGATGGAAGAGGAGGCATGGAAGGGGGACAGAGAAAGAAGAAAAGACAAAAATATAAATAAAAGGGATTCAGATGGTCGGGTTGGAAATATCAGAGAGGAATGACTGAGGCGAAAGGAAAAGCTGCAGAATGAGTAAGAAGCGACAGCAGAGAGAGAGAGAGAGAGAGAGAGAGAGAGAGAGAGAGAGAGAGACAGAGACAGAGAGAGAGAGAGAGACAGAGAGAATGTAAGAATGTAAGACTGGGAAAATAGGAAAAATGTGAGCAACGGAAGATACAGAAGGCAAGTATGGGAATGAAGAAACGTCAAGAAAAGTAGAAAATCAGGGAAGACGAGGAGACAGTGAAATAAAAAAACGATGTCTAGCCGAAAAAAAGGGAAGATGTCGATACGAAGGAAGGAAAATGAACAAGTAGGGAGGAATAAAAAGGTCACGAGAGTAAGTCATAAAACACTAAGAGGACAAGCCCAGGCGATACGTAGTGAAAGAATGTGTGTGTGTGTGTGTGTGTGTAATAGTTGCAAGAAGAATAAAAATAGGATACAGATAACTATGGATAAGAATACGAATGAGAGAGGAAAGGCTGGGATAATGAAGCCAGGCAGCGAGGGGAGACGAGGCGCGTCTAGGGACCACCTCTCCTAAATCAACTCGAAGTCACATTATTTATTTATTTTTTTAATTTCTCCTTTCCAGTGTTGTCATTACCAATTCTTATCTCCGAAAATATCAACTTCCTTCCCTGTGGCGATGTCTTTGTTTTTCTATTACTAGATGACTTTAGATGAGTCCCTCAAGGCTATAACTAAACATACCACTTTGAAGTCCATGCTAAGCTGATTCTGGTCGTGTGGAGAAAGCAAGATATATTAAAAGTGAAGTCCTCGGGTGGAAAAAGAGGCTAATGTTTCTTTACAGTCTAGCGTAACAACATCTATAAAGAGCGGAAATGAAAGGGCAAGATTTTGTTCCCATCCTTCGTAGACTCAACAAACACAGGGTATCTGGTTACAAAACATTATCATTAACGATGGAACACGTGAATCACAATACTGATGAACACACACACACACACACACACACACACACACACACACACACACACACACACACACACACACACACACACACACACACACACACACACACACACAACACACACTTTGGAATATATTTCAAAAGTACAACCGCCACATTCATCTCAGTGACTCACAATAGCGCAACACTGGCTACACATGCAGCTCATACGGTACAGCTAACTACCCCTATCCGAAGTTCCTACACGTATTCTGAAACAGACCCGTCTTAAAATGCACAGCACTTTTCTGAAGCAATAAACCTCTCAGATAACTTAATACTAAAAACGTTCAAATTAACTGGATACATCTAATAATCGGAAACATTGTTATGATGAACGTAATGCTGTTGCTGTTGATGTTGATGATGATGACGATGATGATGGAATGAACATAATTTTCACTGCGAGAAACCCATGTAATGTCTGTAGGTGAAAAGGTAGGGGCCAGAGGGACAACGTCAAATTTGCAATTACTTTGACAAAGGATACAGACAGCAACGAAGAGATGATGAGTGATCAGTGTAACCAGTCACTCAGTACTCGCGGCTGTGGATGCTTTTGCTCATGCCCAGTAGTATTAGAACTCAAACTGCAAAAGGAAGCATCACCACAAATCCACCCCTTACGGAGGGATCTGAACCTACCAGCTCAAACTTCTTCCAACCCTTCCTTAACGTCGCCATGGCCAGCATCGTTAGCAAGTAAACTGCCCTCATCCCCCACCACAACCTCTTCTTAATTTCTGCTGTAACGCACATACTCCAGGAAACATCACGGTTGGAGCCGCATGTTCACCAAGGCAAGACAAACATTTCTCTGGTCTTTCCCTTTGTGGTTGCCCTCCTGGATGTGGAAGTTACGTAAAGGAAAATATCATGCTTACAACGTGATATTTACAGGAAGGATGAATCTGCCTCCAGATATGGTTAGATTATGATTTTACTCATGGCGAAATACTCATTGGATCTTCGTTTGGAACATGCTGAAGTAGAGGAACATATATAAAACCAGTCTATGAGCGAATTCATTCCGACAACAACAGGAATCGATGCCTGACTTCATGATGGCAATTACCGCTTGACCCTCCCCTCTTGTTACTGCGTGGCTCTGCATGGTGCCGCTGTTTCAATGGATCCACACCTCGTTCCGGTTCCCCATCCTTCCGTACCCTAGCTCACACCAGCTCCACAAATCATTCAGACACGCTCGTACAAATGACGTCATACACCTCACTGTAATAATAACGTGAGATCATACTAACTTTTATCTGAAGATCATTTGTATGTAAGTGTTTTTTACTGATTTCTCATGCAGTCATCTACAACATAAAATGTCTCTTACCAGGAAAAAATGAAATCACGGTGTTTGTCACATCTCTTGCCAGTGAGTCATAGTTTACCTTTCCACACATCCCTTTCTACACTGTGATGTTAATACTATCCTTAGATCTACCTTGTTCAGCTTCACCTTCATCATAATTTATCTCTGATAGTATCATCATAGTTCAGTTTATAAAGGGACCTAGCACACTTTCCCTTTTATGTGTTGGTCACGTTCAAGAATAGTCGTATGTGTTACGAATTACAGATCAAGTCTACAAAAAGTTTATTATTTCCATTTTCCTTACCTCTTATGAGGAAAATAATCACAAGTGTAATTAGTAGTCACCATGGAAACTGCGGAGAGCCATACCTGCGCGAGGCTATGGGAGGACGCACAGGTGTGAAAACTACACAATAATAACAATTACCCAACCATTACCCACACCTGGCTCAGGCCTAATTATGCTCAACTGTGTTAGCCAGGTGAGGGCGGGGGGAAGCAGGGCGAGGGAGGTGGGGATGTGGGTCCTGGAACAAGAGGAAGAGGAAGTGATAATGGGGGAGAGGGAGGCGGGGGAGAGGATGTAATAAAGGGGACACCAGGACTGACGGCAAATGGGTGTAATTGGAGCAGAGGTCGGTAGGGCTGATTAATGGACCGCCACACCGCCCTGTTTGGACAATGGATGCTTGGGAGGGACGCCAGCTGCAGGTGAAGGCGCTTATATATTTTGTAGCTCCTCTGCCACGCACCGATGAACAGACAGACACTCTGCTGGCAAATTTGGCTCGGCAATGAAAGGGCGGCGAGCTGGGCAATAGAATAATAGGAGAAATACACGAGTACCTCAAAAGTTATATGTTACGGATATCACAGGAGTTTATCAAGAAAAGCCTCTCCCTTTGAGAACATGGACTGGGTAAGCCTTTCGTATATCAGATCTACAGACGTTTTTTGTAAAAGGAAGCACTGTATGTGAGTAACAGAGACTAAATATCGTGGTTAACTGAATTTAGACGTTTTTAGGTATTCTCTCCATGGAGGAGATCTACTGTATATCATTAGTTTCTTTTATATTTTCGTTCTTCCAAACACTTTCTATATTGTTGCCATTCCAGAATTTCTTCGTCAGTTCCCTTCACACTTGGTAATTATTGCTCCTTAGGTGAATACCCCCAAGTACTTTTTTTCTCATTTAAGTTTTCTAAAGGTATTTGTGAGGCCAAAGGACAAACTATGAAGTCCTCAGATTTTAAGATCCCTTGTCTTTTTATGTTCATCAATCATCCTGGCAATATTTACTGATGTCTATATAATTGTGTGGAGACCATCTTACATTCCCTTGAGAATAATAACAATCATTAATTTCTTTTCAAATAAGGGTATGTCTGTAGGAAACCAAAGACTTGAATGATGCAGACTTTATTTACTCTCTACAGTAGGCAATCAGCAAGTACTGGAGAGCAATTATTTAAAGTAAGACATAGTGGGATGCAAGTGTCATTACAGTACTGCTGATCCTATAAAAGAAAGGAAAATATTTTGAGCCAGTTTGCGTCACCCCGATCTTCTTTGGTCCTTAAAAGCGCCTTATTTTCTTTGGTGGGTCTTTATTTTATTTTCATTTTTATTTACTTTTTTTCTTTTTTGTCATAAGAAAGAATAGAGTTCAATGTTTTTATAGCAGATCATCTTCCACCTTTCCTCGGGCAAAGGATATGGAAGTTATATTTATGTAGTTCCTTCCTCATAATATCTGTGCTTAGCTAAATTACGGGTTAGGTACAGAAGCCGCCGCTCAGAACAGTGTTATTTTATTACACAGAAAGGCGCTGAACAGAAGCCCACATCAACTTCACCAGACTTAGAGGTTATATTGCCTTTTAGTTCTCGTGCTATAGTAATAGTATTCTGGCTCCTTGTAGATTATTCTATTCAGTTTAGGAATGACTTTACCAACTGGAAGGATTTGATACAACCTTCATCAGCACCAAAATGTCTTGAGACAGCATGAATAGACTGAAAATATAATAATAATAATAATAATAATAATAATAATAATAATAATAATAATAATCTTTGTGACATGGTTAAAAATTTGACAAAAGCACCACAGCGAACGATAAGTAATGAAAAATGAACCTTTTTATCCAAAGAACGTTTTTTTTTTTTTTCCCCTACTTAAATCTTGCTTCCTCCAGGCGACTATATTTAGCTTAGAAAAATCCTCTGGTGGTGAAGGGCTTAATGAAGGATACATTCAACCCCTCCAGCTCGAAAATTCTCATTTAAGTGAAAGAAAATCGCCAGGTAGCACGCGCGCACACACACACACACACACACACACACACACACACACACACACACACAGTGACGTATTCGGGTTAAAGAGGTTAAGGACACACACACACATACACACACACACACACACACACAGTGACGTATTCGGGTTAAAGAGGTTAAAGAAACACACACACACAGTGACGTATTCGGGTTAAAGAGGTTAAGGACACACACACATAAAGCAAGGGATGAAGGCAGTAAAATTAAGCAGGTGGAAACGGCAAGAATTACCTGATATTTACCATGATGAAGATAACGGTGAGGAAGTACATTATGGTGCAGCCAGCGTAAACACGGTAACCGCAGTACGGATGGTGCATTAGGGTTGGGTCAGCAGGCTCACTAACACATTCAACTTACCAGATTATTACCTCGCCCACAGTTAATTTCGACGAGGTGTTGTTTTTGGTCGAGTTTGTTTGTTTACTTATTTGTTACCAACATTACGGAAAAACGGCTCAATGAAATTACATGAAACTTTCAGGATATGTGGGCACTGGTCCCCAAAGAAAGTGATTAAATTTCGGAGGTAATCGAGTGACCCTGAAAGGTCAAAATCAAGGTCACGGGTTTTCAGAGGGCTATAACTTGAAAACGGTTGAAGAGATAGAGATTTGCTGTCTTGAACATACAGGAACCCGAATAATGGGCCTTCGTTTGACACCAAGACCTTTGACCTTAAACGACCTTGAAAGGTCAAACTCAAGGTCACGTATATTCAGGGGGCTATAACTTGAAACTGGTTGAAGATAGAGATTTTTACTGTCATCAACATATAGGAAATCCCATATGGGTTTTTAATTGTTACCTTGACCTTTGACCGTAAGTGACCCTGAAAGGTCAAACTCAAGGTCATGGATATTCAGGGGACAATAACTCGAAACTTGTTGAAGATAGAAATATTTACTATTACTAAGGTATAAGTAGCCTCATTTAGGCTTTCATTTGGTAGCATGACATTTGACCTTGAGTGACCTTGAAAGGTCAATCGCAAAATCACGGATTTTCAGAGGGCGTAACTTGAAAACATTTGCGAGACCTCCCATACAATTTACTTCAACTTGGCTTATAACTGATATTTCTCGGTCTTGAATGAGTTGCATAGAGAAATTAACACTAGAATATGGTGCTAGTCACGAAGATTTGCCGTGAATAAGATGTAGAACCATAATATTGTCTCATTCTGCCACTGAACTGTTCGGGAAATTAATGCAAGTAGAAATCTCTGCGTGGCTAACATTCTCGGGCACCTTTGACTCTCAGTGTAAAAATAATCACCTTACGTTAGTCGAAATAAAATACTAGAGTTGTCACGACCATGAGGGGGTCAGTGGTGATAGTATTAACACTCTCATGTTGCAGTGGCTCACAATTAGTTAAATAAATATACTTGCCTGGCGCTACAGTGAACTGAGTATTAGAATTCTCCTGACCATGAGTTCTTCAGTCTGATAACAGTTTTTCATTAATTCCATCTCTTACCAGACGATTTTACTTTACATATAAATTCCTCTGGTGGCGATGGAGCTTAATGAAGGCTGTATATAATCCCTCCCGTTCCAAACGTCTCCTCTCAGCTGAATATAAATGTCTGACCGGAAGAAGTACACATCATCGTAGTGAAGGGTTTAAGGAGGAGGGACCATGGTCAAGGGCTTAGATTCTCGTCGGTTAAGGAAGCTCCCTAACACCTCTTCCTTAGCGAATTATTTTTAGGTATGGGTGGTAATATCTTTTGTAATATCCTTTTGGACGTTATTTATGCAGAGTATGGTCATATTGGAAGGATTTACATAAGACAAGATGTAATGACGAAAATAAATCGCTTAAGAAAAGGTGTTAGGGAGCTTCTTCAACCAACGAGAATATGGTCAAAGGAGAACACGATCCTGTACCTGAGGACCATCCCTACTCAGCCTGCGCCACACACACCACCTCCACCCTCCTCCCTTTCGGTGATCGAGCGGGACTTTTTAATGAGGGTTAATTTCACAGTTTGTTAATTTGGATAAAAACCGCGGGAGGTAAACACGAGACAAAGGCTGAGGGTGGAGGGCGGGTGACGCAACTTCCCGTGCAGTCTGGAAGTTAATGACTGTACGAGTCGAGGGAGCTGAGTCAAGAGTGTGTTCCCCTTCCTCCTCACACCTCCTCCTCCTCCTCCTCTTTGCCTAGGACTTGGGGAGCCTGTGGTGCAGTGGTAGCATATCCAGCTCGCAAAAGTTGATAGATTACTAGACAAGTTAGATAGACTGACAGATAGGCAGATAAGTAGCTAGGTAGACAGATTGATGGATGGATAAATAAATAAGTACATAGAAAAATAATAATAAATACCGATCAGACTTTAAGATAAATTTTGTTTCCCCCATGTCTCTCTTAACACATATGTAGCTCGCAGATGGAAGACCTCGAGTTCAATTTTCGGGCCGGTCAGACTCTTAGACGAAGTTTGTTTCCCGTTGTCCCCTTTCACCCAGCAGGACAATTAGGGCCTTCGATGTATATTTTTGATGGTGGTGTGTCGTATTTTGAGGTAATGTTGGTACAGGACAAATTGACTGCCTGCCTTAATGGTCTTCGTTTGGTCAATAGGCGTCCAGTTAAACCTTCCCCTTCTTTCCATCTAGGACGCAAAGCACTGATACGCCCACCTGTCTGGAAATGCATGCAACAGGGAACTCTGCTTCACTGCTTATAATCTCCCATGACATAGCGACGAAAAAGGCAATTCAGTTCATGTTCACGCCCTAATTCAGTCCACAGAGGCAGCTCAAGTATCGAAAATTAATCTGGAAGACATGGACTGTTTTGTGCATATCAGGAGAACTGTGTGTCGGGGATATCAACGTTGCCTCAGTGCGACACTACAAAGTATATAACATGAATTCAACAAAAGTGTGCTCTGTGTTCTTCCCCTAACTATACTCTTTTTACCATAACTTGGCCTAAAAATGCCTTCTTTCCAAATTCAAAACAGAATTGTAACAAGAGATCAGTCCCAGCATATGGAGCTGGTCACGAAGAGGTGTTATGGAAAGAATGCAGAATCATAGCAACGTCTCTTTCTACCACTGAGCTACGTGAAATAATATAAAACAGGACGAAAAATCTAGGCTTAGTTAAAGTTATGGAATATATACACATGGGTTCAAACTCCTGAACCCTGATGTGGTGACTGATTCTCCCCTACGAGCTCTGGGAGACAAAACAAAACCAAGATATCGTTCATAAAGAGAACAGACGAATATTGTGTGGCAGGCTGGCTGCTGGGCCCACATATGGAGAGGTACTGGACAAGAATGACAGGTTGGGAGAAAGAAGTGGATCACAGGAGGATTAGTATATGGAGAGAGAGAGAGAGAGAGAGAGAGAGAGAAGGGGAGAGAGCGGACAACCAAAACCTAATACATGTAGCCTCATTTAACGGAAGATGATTCTGACAAGGACAGGAGGACTGGGAAGAGAGAGAGAGAGAGAGAGAGAGAGAGAGAGAGAGAGGAGGTGAATATAAAGAAGTTACAAAAAGATTTGGAGGGGTTATTATTATTATTATTATTATTATTATTATTTTTATTATTATTATTATTATTATTGTCGTTGTTGTTTTTGTTTTTGTTGTTATTAATGTTGTCGTTGTTGCTGCTGTTGTTGTTGTTGATTATGATATTGTTGTTGTTGTTGTTGATTATGATATTGTTGTTGTTGTTGTTGATTATGATATTGTTGTTGTTGTTGTTGATTATGATATTGTTGTTGTTGTTGTTGTTGATTATGATGTTGTTGTTGTTGTTGTTGATTATGATGTTGTTGTTGTTGTTGTTCTTCTTCTTCTTCTTCTCCCTATGTCCTCTGTGTAACAGAAGGGACCGCTGAGATCTTCTTGTTCCAGCCGGTCGCTCCCGGAGATCTTTTGCTGAGATTACGGCGAAAGACTGCGCGTGATGTAATAGGTGTTTGAGGTACGTGTGCCGAGGTTTGAAGGGCGACATTGCAAAGGAGGATGAGCTTATTTTTTTTTTCCCTTCATATATATTCCGTGGTGTTGTTGCTGTAGGGAATCAATGTGGCTCAGTAGTTACGGCGTTCGTGCCATGGTTTGCAATGTCGTGGTCCAGTTCGAATCCAGCCGTGGCAAACATTTAAAGCTGGTGTTGGTAGTATGTCCTTTCATGAGTTACACTAATTTTACTTTAACTTGGCCGCAAAATGACATCTCTCCGTCTTCAGTACTCTGCTTTGCCAAGAGACTAGCATTATAACATGTTACTGGCCACGAAGAAGTTTTGTGGGCAGGATGTAGAGCCGTAGTGTTGTCTCATTCTGCCCCGAGACACTATAAATAATTCGAAAAAGGATGAAAATTAGGTCCAAGTTTAAGTAAAAATAATATGGCATACAAAATATATATATAAAAAATAAAAATATATATATATATATATATATATATATATATATATATATATATATATATATAGAGAGAGAGAGAGAGAGAGAGAGAGAGAGAGAGAGAGAGACGAGATGTCTGCAATGTTTATGCGAAAGAGAATCGGATGTTCATGAGATCACGCCACTCCCTGAAATCTGAGTTTGACCCGTTATCTGACTTTGACTCATGACCTTGACCTTTGCTTAGTGTACACCAAAAGCGTCTCACTTCTCCCCAGACCCACACATAATGTATATGCACCTTTTTACCCAAATCGGATCAGATGTTCGTGAGGTGGAATGTTCAAACAAATAAATACATAAACACATACATGCAACAGAAACGGGCTGGATCAAAACTACTACGCCTTAAGGGTCGCCAACATCAAAAACATAACAGACTCCGAGACAACTACAGCAAACTCCGGAACGTCCACCATCACAACAACAACAGCAAACTCCGGAACCTCCACCGCCACCACAACAACAGCAGACTCCGGAACCTCCACCGCCACCACAACAACAGCAAACTCCGGAACCTCCACCGCCACCACAACAACAGCAAACTCCGGAACCTCCACCGCCACCACAACAACAGCAGACTCAGGAACCTTCACCACCACCACAACAACAGCAAACTCCGGAACCTCCACCACCACAACAGCAACAGTAAACTCCGGAACCTGCACCACCACAACAACAGCACCACACCTAACCATCTTCAGTGAACCATCAGGCTGCTCATCCGCTTTTTACACTCTCTTTACAACTTCCGCTGCTTCCCTGACACTGTAGCTCAGTATGCAGCTACAACCAAGCACACCCCAATCCGTCTTTCTTTCTGTGGTCATATTACGTTAGGGTAAATTTGATATAAAATGTTAGGTAATTTCTACGATTAACAAGTTATCATGATTTTTCTTTACAATAATCTGAATTCGTTTTGTCATTCGTATTATTTCACCTTAATCTTCCTTCTTGTTTGTTTTTGAAGAGATTAGGAGCAGCGTAAGTGAAGGTCTGAGCAGAAACTAGCACTGCTTAACCCACTTAAGAAAGTTTATGGATAGGACTCCTGTACAGAGACAACACTGAGTCACCACCTGTCGAAACCAGGAATGTATGGCAAAAAGAAAAAAAAAGAAAAAAAAAGAAACGGAAGAAAAGAAAAAAGGATCACACTTTTTTCATTGCGTTTGGCCAGTTTCAATATCTAACTGAGGGCACGAAGGAATAAGTACGCCACCTGTATCTGACGTCATTAAATATTAAATTAATGATAAGAATAAGGTATATATGGCTTCTCTATCACACTGCTAAATGCGTCCTTTAACGTGGCACGCAGGCTAACAAGTGTTACGCTCACAACTGTTCCATAAATGACCCTCACAAATTAGACGTTTGCATTAATTTTCAGCAACTCAGTTTTTATTGTATGACTGTTTGTGTTGTAACTTTTCTTCCAGTTGTACTATAAACTGCATGCATCTTCCTTTCTGATGGTAAGAAGCATCCAAAATAATAAGAATAATCCTTTTCTTCTGAGTAAGGGCTTGTCGTTTAGCACCAGCGTGATAGCTAAAGTAACCTAAAATCACAGAGATCTCTCACCGCTATTATGAACGAAAGAACTGAAATACCGTTCTTCAAAATAATTTTCTAGTATAAATTAGGACAGACTTAAAGCTGCAATGGCTAGCAAACTGTCGTGCAATGAGGAAATAGTGTTGCTACTGCATCAACAACAACTACTACTATTACTAATTCTTCTACTACTACTACTGCTGCTGCTGCTGCTAATGATGATGAGGATGAGGATTATAATAATAATAATAATAATGATAATAATAATAATAATAATAATAATAATAATAATAATAATAATAATAATCTATCTATCTCTCTATCTATAGCCCGACGCCATAATCCCGCAAAGGGTGGCCGCAGACAAAACGCCTCCAAGTCACTCTGTCACCCACCATTTGACTCCCCTCCCCCCAACTCACCCCCCCCTCCCTCATATACCTCTCGACTCCATCCCTCCACCTCATCCTCGGTCTACCTCTCCCTCTCCCTCCCTCCACCTCACCTACATACACCCTCTTAGTCAGTCTTTCATTCTCCATTCTCTCCACATGTCCAAACCACCTCAGTGTATTTCTCCTAATCTTTTCAACCACATCCACATCTACCCCACAACGTTCCTTCACTTCTTCATTCGTCAACCTGTCCCTCCACGTCACTCCACATGCTCCTCTCAAGTAACTCATTTCCACTGCTCTCACTCTTGACTTGTTCCCCTCTTGCAAGGTCCACGCCTCGCTTCCATACGTCAGGGTAGGGATCACAATACCATCATGCAGTGACTTCTTAACTTCCATACTCACCTCCCTATTTCTCATCACTGCTTTCAGTGTACCAACAACCTTTCTTCCCTGCTGTACCCTTTCACGTACTTCATCCCCCAAAGTTCCATCCTTACTCATCACACTACCCAAGTACTTGAATGCACTCACATTCTCCATATCCTCACCATCCAATCTCACTGCACACTCTGTGACTTCATTCCTCTCAAACACCATAACTTTACTTTTGTTTACATTAACTTTCAGCTTCCTCCTCCTACACACTGTCCCAAATTCATTCACCAAACCTTGCAACTCCCATTCATCTTCACTCAACAATACTGTATCATCAGCAAACAGCAACACCGGAAGCTTCCAAATCTCACCCTCATTCATTAGGGCCACCCCCACATCCACTGCCCTACCCTGCACCTCCTTTACAACCCCATCCATATATATATTAAACAGCCATGGAGACATCACACACCCCTGTTTCAGTCCCACATTGAGATCAAAGAACTCACTCAGCTCACCATCCACTCGCACCGTAGCCCTAGCTCCCTCGTACATACTCTTCACAGCACTCAACAATTTCCCCTCCACTCCATATATTCTCAATACCTTCCACATACCTTGCCTATCTATTCTGTCATAAGCTTTCTCCAAGTCCATGAAGGCAGCATACACTTTCCTTCCCTTCTCTAGATACTTCTCCACCAAACATCTTAGAACAAATACCTGATCTACACACCCTTTTCCCTTCCTAAATCCCCCTTGTTCTTCTCCAACTAGCTCCTCTGTCATATGCCTAACCCTATCAATGAGTATTCTACCATATATTTTACCAGTCACACTAAGAAGGCAAATACCCCTATGGTTACCACATACTTCTCTCTCCCCTTTTCCTTTGTACAGAGGAACAATTATACCTGATTTCCAGTCTTCTGGAACCCTTCCCTCTTCCCAAGCCAATCTACACAACTTCCATATCCACTCCACAACAATCTCACCCCCATACCTAAGCATTTCACCACACACTCCATCAATTCCTGGGGCCTTTCCCAGCTTAATCTTCTTCATCGCTTCCACTACTTCCGCCCTACTGATCTCTTCCTCCCTCCTCTCATCTCTACTTCTCCCATATAATAATAATAATAATAATAATAATAATAATAATAATAATTGGCTTTTGATTGTTAAAAGAGCTAATTTTTCATAAGGAATTCACGAGCGCTTACGAAAAAAAAAAAAAAATAGACAGCAAAAAAAAAAAAGAGAAGGCAAAACAGGTGTACCCAATAGATTTCTGCACATCTGATATTAGTGTCGAAAGAGCACAATGCAATAATAAAGTATCAGATTCTATGAAAAAAGCGAGTTGCAATCACTGAGGAAATGAGAGAAGAAATGGAAAGAGCTGGCAGATTAATTTCATGGATAAAAGGATATGCATTGAAGTAAGTGAGAATGTACAGGAGAGATCAGCAGAGGAAATTCGATCACGTATCCGAGAAAACACACAGTAAGACAACACCAGCAGATCGAAAGAAAACTGAAGACAGCAAAAGCCCAAGCAGGTGTTCTGTTAATATTATGCAGGCAGTCAGGCAGGGCTACCGAAGGATGCTCCAAAACCTCTATCAACTATTTTTATCAGATCGTTTAGCATATAGTAAATTCAATACATATTTGTATATTCTGGACATCACCAAGTATATACATCATAGCCAATGGATATAGGACGAATTATATTTGACTAATATCAGTCATACGGACATTGCATGGAACAGAATAATACAGATATCATATTATAATGTATTGCAAAAAGGAAAACAAATTATTACTAATCTTGATAATTTTCCTCTACCACGCCATTCACGTACAGACAAAACAGCTTAAGTGACACCACGCATTCTTTTGTGACTATTTTTTCACTTCTCTCTTTCTCTCTCTCTCTCTCTCTCTCTCTTACACACACACACACACACACACACACACACAGACCACAAACAGCCAAGACAAACACACACCCGAAGAATAACAGCAGCACAACAACCACACACACCGCAGACGCGCCCACATAAAACACCCAGAAAGCTACCTCCCTCAAGCACAACAAATTCATGTGCGAGGCCGTGGGAGATAAGTCGAGCATTTTCTGGCCGGATGATTTTTAGAACCGATTTTTTTCCCCTAAACCCCCCTGCTAATTTGGTAGTTAACTCCTTCAGCCTGAGAACGTTATTTGCACTATTAAATTCTCACGATCTCCTAATGATTAATTCTATTTAGATAGGGGACACATGGTAAATGCAGGACAACCATATATTCCTTCTGAAATTTGGATAAGTCACCTTTATGTTGACTACCTTATATCTTGAGAGAGAGAGAGAGAGAGAGAGAGAGAGAGAGAGAGAGAGAGGGGGGGGAGGGAAGGGGAAGCATTGAATTAAGTTCTTGTATTCTTGACTCATACTTGCAAAATATTGGCACTGAGCGTTGGGTATTTCCATGTAATGCAATAGTTAAAAATAATGTTAGTAATCAGCGGCATTATATCAGTCGGCCCTTCCAGAATCAAGATCATATCCCTCCCCCATTCCAGCCGCCCCCTTCCTGCCAGGGTTCGCATATATAAAGTTTGTTATGAGAGAGAGAGAGAGAGAGAGAGAGAGAGAGAGAGAGAGAGTTGCATGGAATATTGTTATTAATTACATTGCCTTTACTCATACAACTACCCAAAAAAATCTCAATCATGTTAGATTGAATAGCAAAGCGACTTAAAACGTAAAATAAATCGATCCATCATATAAGTTAGCTTATGAAAGTTTGTTTATCGTAATATTTGGTTAAGATACTTTATAAATGCATTTCCAGGCTTCCCCACCCCTACCCAACACCCACCCTGCCATCCCCCACGCGAGGCGGCAGCTACACAATGCGATGGTGCACTACTGGGGTGAAAAAGGGACCACAACAGCGCACAGGAAATTTGTCGGGCGGGTGATCACGCTTACACCTGCCCGCCCACACCCCCACCCGACACACCCTCCGGTAATCACTCTCACTGCTTTTGCTATTTACTCATCATAATTGAGAATAAGGCTTAATAATAATGCGGTAACACAGCTCAAATACCGTCATTGCAAACTTTATCTGGTGCTATACAACTGGCTAAGTAGAGAGGTTGTTCTGAGCAGATATTTTGTACGAAATCTAAACCATGTACTCCGTCATGAACTTTGATTCGCTATCCCAGTTTTTGTTAGTTAAAACCAGTGATTACAATATGCAGTATAAACTAGATACCTGAACCCAATTTTAATCATGAAGAATTTAAGACACGAAATAATTTAAACGCATAAAAATACCTCACTGTAAGTCAGCAAAATGTAGGAGTCAACAAACTGAATGGAGGTCAGAAGTATTCATGGATAAAATATAAGGTAATTCCATCTGCCAAATGAAGCCCATACATGAATAAGTTAAATGAGAGGAAGAATGGAGGTTAACAGGGCAGAGGTGAGCAATTACAGGTCAAAAGGACACGTGCAGGAGGTTGTGCAGGCGAAGGGTGGGTTGGGGGGGGATGAGGAGAGGGGAGAGGAAGGGGGGAGATAGGGAAGAGAAAGGGAAAACGAGAAATGTGAAAGGGAAGGGAGGGAAAGGGACGGAATGAGAAGAAAAGTTAGATGAAGGGAAGGAGAGGGGAAGTGATGCGAGGGGAAGGGAAGAGAAGTGAAGTGAAGGGAGTTGAAATGACAGGAGGAAAGTGCTGGTAGAGGAAAAGAGGGGAAGTGATCAGAGGGGGAAGGGAAGGGAAGGGAGAGGAAAGGAGGGAATTAAGGGGACGGGGAGGGAAATGAGGAGAGGGGAGGGAAGGGGGAAGGAGGAGGGAGGGAGGGGAGACAGAACATATATCTGAAGGGAGATATGGAGGGCAGTAATGGGAGTAAACACTGCTCAGAGGAGCACGTGGCCATAGAGGAAACGTGGCAGGGGATGAGAGAGAGAGAGAGAGAGAGAGAGAGAGAGAGAGAGAGAGAGAGAGAGAGAGAGAGAGAGAGAGAGAGAGAGAGAGAGAGAGAGAGAGAGAGAGAGAGAAAGGGGGAGGGGGAGGAGAGTAGGGAAAAATGAACAAGAAAGGTATGATGTTGATCAGTAAAAAGAGGAAGATAAATGAAAAAGGGACGATGATGAGTAGGAAGGAGAAGAGGATGATTAAGAAAGCGAAGATGATGAAGAACGAGAGAAGGATAACTGAGAAAGGAATGATGATGAATAAAGGCAGGTAAAGTCTGAGTAAGAAGGGTAAGAGAATGAATAAATAAAAGAGGTTGGTGTGTAAGAAGGAGAATAGGAGGGTGAGTAAGGACGGGAAGAGAATATACAGGAAACACAGTAGAAGCTTTTCAATCTTTTCAGAACTATGACGTGTTTCTTTATTCATCTTGGTGCAAAGCTTCCCGAGGCGAAGGATTTTGAAACATGCTCTATCATCCGTCTTTTTATTTTTTTCTTCCTCCTTGCTAGACAGTACGTCCCCCCGCTTGGGATATAACCTTCACAGTCAAAGCATTAAGCATGATAGTATGATTAAGTTTTATATACTGTGTTCTTCCTACCGAGAGCTGACTATTTCAACCCAGGGGCAGAAATGCTGAGTGCTTCTGGTATCAGGTCAGGCGAAAGTAATATCTCTCGGGAGCATAATTTTATCAGTTTTCTGGGCATTTTTGGAGTTCTTTGCCTCTATCGACATTCCAGAGCCTCGTGGTTTGGCAACTCTACTTACAAGCGAATTCTCGGTCGAAGAGATTAAGGAAATATGTGTGGATAAGGACCATTTTTATTTCAATTAATAAAGTTATATTATACATAAGAGGAGAATAAGGAACCATCACAATGATGCAAAGGAATTACTGATAACGATACCAGAGAATGCAGTAAAAAGACTGTAAAAAGTCGATGAAATAAAAGAATAAAACAGTGCAAAATTCTTATCATGGGTGTGGATAAAATAAATGTTTTTTTTTTTTCATCAATGTTTTGAGAGAGAGAGAGAACCATATTTACGGATACTAATATAGTTCTGTTCATTCTGTCTTCATTTGGAGCAGAATCCTTTCGTACGCAGCTAAGGTCTTAAAAAGTTAAGTACTGGATCCTACAGGCCACACAGACTTTTGCCAGAGAAGGTGCAGGGGGTAGAGTGTGAAGGGAAGGGTGAGGCAGGTGTGCTGGGTGGAGGATGAGGAGGTATGGGTGGAAGGGGGGGCAGGTGTCGGCGGCAGGGGAGGAGGGCAGGGTCAGGCAAAGCGTCACTGGAGCGATCAGGGCAGATAATAGGAGTGCCCGGGGAGCCCCTGTAAATTAAGTACTATTGATTCTGGCCTTGTGTTTCCTCAGCCAAGCGGGAAATTCGACATGTGCGGACAAGGGCAGGTGAGGTGGCGGGGAGGGGAGGGATGACAGAGGGAGAGGGGGAGAGATAAGGGAATGACTAGGCGAGGAAGTGATAGGAGGGAGAGAGGGCGGAGAGAATGGAGAAGTGGGATGATGGAAAAACAAGAAGATAGATGAGGAAAGGGAGAGATGAGAAGTGAGTAAAGGGAGTTTAAGCCGTGAGGGGAAGCAAGAGGGCAGGTGGAAAAGGGGAGAAGAAAAAAGTAAAGTGAGCAGAGAAAGGGAAGTGGTCAAGTAAAAGGAGATGCAGTATGGAATAGACAGAAGAGAAGGTGACAGATAACAGAAAAAAAAAATGATGATAAAATAAATGCAAATATGAGAGGGAAAGGAACAAGAAAGGTAAGAAGAGACAGAAAAAAGATGCAAGAAGTGTGACTGATTCAAAGTGACAAGTGAGTGAAGTGGGTAGGAGTGAAGCTTAATCAATTTCTCTAACGCTGTAGGCTACGCATTGCCATTGTACTCTCTGTAGTAAAGTTTGACTCTGTATAGTTTGAAAGATTAGAAACCTATAAAATATGATCTTTTCTGTCTCGAGGCAATAATAATAATATGGAAAAGTGTGACCGTAGCTACAAAAAAGTTATATAGATATTGTTTTAACTCTTACAGTACGAGATGCCATGCCAAAGTTGAGCAAAATCGTGTGAAGGTAGCAGGAATGAAAGACGGCATCATACAGAAAATTAACAGCTAAAATTAGCACGAACTTGAGCATAAATAAGGAGAACTTCAAGGATTAGTTTGTCTGAAATGAGAAGGAGCGAGGCAAACCGATGACTCTGAAATGGAAAAAAAGGGAAAGCCTGGAAATGTTGAAGATGGGAAAGCAGATAATCTAGAGAATACTTAGTGAGGGGAACAGCTGTAAAAAATAATGCAGCCATAGAACAACTGTAAAGTATAATGCAGCAATAGCCACAATTCCAGTAAATGTTCCCGCTGTAAAATATATGACAGGAAAATAAAGTAAATTTTTTCAGGTGAAGACGCTGAAGGGAGCCAGGGAAATGATGGAAACTGACGATGAAACTTGAATGTGACAAAAAAAAAAAAAAAGTTGAAAAACGCAAAAGAGTGATAGAAGTTCTTGTCTGTCTTCCTGTATCACTCTGCTCCTGTGCTGTCTGCTTATTTGCCTATCTGTTTTTGTTTGTTTCTGTCTGTCAGTCTATCTCTTCATCTGTCTATCTGTCTATCCATCTGTATATCTCCACTGACTGCCCAACCCAACAAACCCCTCAACGCTCACACTGCTACCCTGGAATTGATCGGCAACCCCGCTAGTAGAGCCTCACAGAAAACGGGCCAGTGTGCGTAGCGGCTGGACGGGGGACTCTAATAATCGCTATTGTCCCGGTTGTCAAATGCTGTCATCCCACGTTTGTACATTTGTGGCAGCTAGTAGCTCCCTTATGCTGTTACGAAAATTGCGTGAAAATTTAATGAGATTCTGGAAAAGTAAACAACAGTACTTATATGGATCTAGAATCTCATTTCATTTTTTCGTATGATCCCAGAAGTGTCGTGAAATTACTGGCCTGATCTATACATTGACATGGTTCAGGATTAACCCATATACCACACTTTTGTTTTATTCTGTCTGAAGCTAAACTAATACATTCACCTTAGGGGAGACTCTGGCTTTAGGGTTTAGAAGCAATCTCCTCAAACCTCTTCTGTCTGGGAACGTCTGTTTTCATTTGACGCTGGCTGTTTCAGAATATAACTCAGAATGAAGTGTTAAAATAAAAGCATTTCAGTTCAATCATCTGTTCTTATAATGAGTTTTCTATGCATCTTCTTTTGATGCTAAGGGTGATAACTAATCAGAGTTTGCAAGTATATGGTTAAAAGTAAATTGTTCATGAAGTCTGAACTGCCACCAAATTTTTCATGAATTACAATATAAAAAGATTATTGTCATTGTATAAAGTAATTAATGCTGGGATACCTGGCAAAAGTGTATGGTGTTAATATTTTTTTTTCTCTTGCGGCACAGCTGATGGGGAGTGAGTGGAGGGTAATTGGTGGTCACTGTTTACACTGCAGATATTGACCACTCACTTCCTGCCCTAGGTTCACTTACTCACACCTCTATCTCTCCTGTTGTCTTTTTCATCCAGTATTTCTCTCTCTCTCTCTCTCTCTCTCTCTCTCTCTTAGCTCTTTCCTCTAACGTTTCCCCTTCTTTTCGCTCATGTTTTCCCCATTCTCTGTCCTAACTTTCCTACTCACCCATAATCCCATTACGTATTACCCCATCACCCATTTCCCCCTACCCACTTGTCACTCTTACCCCGTCTCACCCACTCCCCCATACCCACCCCTCACCCACTCCCTCTCACCCACCCCTCAACAATTCTCTCTTAGCCACCTCACGCCCATCCGCCATTCCCTCTCACCCACCAGTCCCCCGTCTCCCATTCCTTCATACCCACTCGTTACCCCTCACCCATTCAGTCATACCCACCCCTTACCCATTCTTTTTCTTACCCATCCCTCACTCACTCACTTTTACCCACTCCTCATTCCTCACCCATGTTTCCTACCCCTTACTCATTTCCTCTTATCCACCTCTGACGCCTCATCCATTTCCATATCCACCCTTACCTCTCACCCATTCCCTCATCCCTCACCCATCCCCTCTTACTCACCGCTTACTCATTCCCCACTTTCCCACCGCTCACTATAGGAGGAAATTGCCTGCTGTCTGGGGTATAATTTCCTTATTGATCACATTCTGAACCTAATATTTACCGGGGAAATTATAATGCTGTGAGGTGGTCAGTTGGCATGAGCTCCCTAGTGGCTCTGCACAGTTCACGTTATTCGTCATTGCACTGTGGGAGTTTGGGCACCGTATTTCACTGTATTTCAGAATCCTAGCGTGTGTGTGTGTGTGTGTGTGTGTGTGTGTGTGTGTGTGTGTGTGTGTGTGTGTGTGTGTGGACTAGTATTCTGGAAACATTAATTAGTGTACTCAGCGTTAAGTTAATGGTTAGCCACTTAATGTTTGTTTCTGTACTGTTTTAATTTTTTATGTAAGAAGAGGGAACCAAAGGCAGAAACTAGCAAGACTGTTCCCTCTAAAAAAAATAAATAGATAAATAAAATGGGAGCCAAATTCAAGATACTTTCATTTCTAGATAGCTGGGCACATTGTGTTTAAAAGACTGGAGGTCATAGGCAGAAGCAATTACAGACAGAGCAAAACAATTCCAGATTTGACCTATTGCATACATGAATGTCTGGAAGTATCGGTTAACTATTGATTTAGAAAGCTGGAAAGAATAGAGGAGAGAATTTATTGCAAAATGGGTGCTACACGCCCGTCTGAATGGGGGAAGGATGGAAACAGGCAGTTAAGAAAAGCAATGACCATTGAAATAGCAAATGAAGAAAAGATGAAGATGCAACAGTGAAACAAAGAGAGAGAGGCTGAAGGGAATCAGTAGGAGGAGAAATGTAAATGAGACGACGAGCATTATGACTGCCTTGCAGCTCAACCCATTTCTGGTCCTAGGCCTGTCAACATTCTGTTTATCTTAGTTCACAGTTTTTTTTTTTTTTTACATGCTACTGGCATCAGTAAAAAAAAAAAAAAACTATGGCAATGCTCTGTATCTCAGTCATCCCTACGTTCTTTATTGCTCAGTTGCATAGCCTATCATCTAATTTTCCATTTTTCAGTCGATTTTCGTTCACTTCCTTATCGGTCATTTCAGTGGAGATGCATTACTGTATAGTACTGTACACTACATCAGGCATTCTCATATATCTAGTGCTTGATGTTAATACGATACCCTTAATTAGTCAGTCATATCTCTTTACTTTCCTAACATTTTTACAGACTATGGCCTTTGCAGCTACCACTTACAATCGTTAGCTTCTTACGGAACATTTTATTAGGGTCAGCATATGTACTGTGTATGTATCTGACTCTTCCAACAATCCCCATTTCGTCGTACATGCTCTTTCGTACAAATCATCTCAAAATTTGTCAGGTATATATATTTCACTGTCCGTATTTCTTTTTTCCTCGTTCCCAAAGGTGTATGGTGATAACAGCCAGCCATTATTTCTTTCACTACCTCTGTACCTTACTTACCCTTTTACCCCTCCACCCTCCAACAGAGTGCAGTTTGTCATTATGATGCAAAGTATGCGTACATTACTTTTCCATCGCTTCTTAGCCATACTAAGAAGGGGCGAAAGAGCAATGGAAATACGCAAAACAGGTTCAGGGAGGCGAGGAAAGAAGGAAGACAGGGAGGAGGAAGAGCCAGGGATGGAAGGGCGTTGCAGGCAGAGTGTGCGAGATTCCCAGACACACCCACGCCCTCTCAAGGTCCTGCGCCCCCATCCGTGAAGTAGCTGCTGTCCCCTGTGGGTGGTGGGGTCAAGGCGGAGGGGAATGAGGGGAGTAAGCCTGGGACTGTAGACGAAGAAGAAAAATAATCATGCTTAGTTTTAATGCCTGTTAACTGCATGAGGGTCAATTAGTCAGGCAGTCAATTTTTACCAAGTCTCAATTTTCCTCTATAATACAACACATCACTATGTTGGACCCAAATCCTTTGTTTTACTGGAGGGTGAACAGTGGCTACGGGGATGCAAACTGAGTATTCCAACCTGACCTGCCTGAGAAGTGAACTCGTGTTTGTCCAGTTTGTGAGTTGAACATGCTAACCATTATACCATCGGCTACCCTTGGAACTGATATGGAGGACTGCAATGGAGTTAGCTGGAATTTGTTAGGATATTTAATGCTGGAATGAAAGGAAGGGCTGTATTGTAGAGTGAGAGGGAGAGCTATGGTGGTAGAGTGAGAGGGAGACCTGTTATGGTTGAATGAGAGCTGTTATGGTAGAGTAAGTGGAAAAGTTGTGGTGCTATAGTGAGTGGGAGAGATGTGATTGTGAATGGCAAGGGGAGTGGTGGTTATGAGGTGAGAGGAGGAACTGTGCCCGTGAAATGAGAGAGGGAAATAATGGCGGTGGATGAGAAGGGAAACTGTGATAGAGGTGGATGCGAGGGAATATTGTGGTGGTGGATGAGGGGGAGAGTTATGGTGGCGAATGGAAGGGACAGTTGTGATGGTGGAATGAGAGGGGGAGAGTTGGAATGGTGGAGTGAGAGAGAGAGTTATGGTGGAATAGAGAATGGGAAAGCTGTGTCAGACGTACTGTGTAATTCTTTCATTCCAGTATGCTTATTCTTATCTGTTCAACTGTTGATATCCAATGAGCCACAGTAGATTACATGCCAAACACTTTGATAATGGCGTGTAAGATTTTCTGTTCATCTCCTTAGTTTTATTAGCCCATTGATTCCTATTGTCCTTTACTTTTTCCTCCAGTGTCAGTCGGTTTTATCCAACCTAAGAGAGATTTTCTTGAACAGGAGAGGTTACGCTTGAGCTTAAATTAATCTGTTCACTACTATATGGCTCTCATTAGCTTAATGTGTCTAGTAGGAGCAAGAATAAGCCGTTGACGTCTCGTGAACTGAGTGGGATAAAATATATTGCACTGCTTCCTTTTGTCACTTTTTCCTCCGCACACAGTTTATCCAGGGAGGTGTTCCCGCGCCCACCAATATCAAGCTTGGCTAAGTTTCAATTTCCGCACGCAAGTTTTTTCTTCATATTCCGCCGTTTTTACGTTAATTTCCCTCCAGCCGCACCTTTTCCTCGGAAACGTAACCTAGTTTTTCTCCCTTCCTTGTGCAATTTTCACCTAGATAAAAAATTATGGATTAAGACGTGTCTTTTATTCATACGGTCAAGTTCAGTAGTGTAACATTATTACTGACTAAAATGCAAGGGAATCTGCTATACTCGTAACCCTTTAACTCAGCCACATGACATTTTTCTAAATTATTCTGCTTATCTTTATGACGATGTTATTACCTGAGATTAACGACCGTTGTCCTTAAGGAGTTAAAGATTTTTTTTTTACTTGGCCAAGCTATGAGTGGGATAACCATAGAACTTTTAGAATAATGAACTTTACATGAAAGAAATAAACAATATCACTGTTGCCTGTCACCCTGGTAATCTTGGGACAGTACCCCAGACACCCTCAAAGTTACAGTAGATTGTCTCAGTCTGTGTCCAGTTGCTTCGCTTTAAGAATCTGATGGGAGGTAAGAAAGAATAAATCTACTTTAAAATACTGCATTGGCCCTGTTGTGTTTAGATGTTATACTACAGTATGCACAGTAATTTTAAATGAAACATAGAAGGATTTGCAGCAGTGTTTAAGAAATCCCGACAGTTAAGATAAAATATGAAAAAAGATAAAGTCTACAGGCGTTACTTAACAATCTGTTTGTTGACGCCCAGTACCACAGACATTCACAAGTCATCAGTTCGGCGCTAATGCCCACTGTCCATAATGAATACATACTAAGGCTGTCTCACTCAGGACTGATGTCACGGTATTAGCGATGGTGTTAAATGACAACATGTTGGTGGGTCTTGTGGAAGATCTGTAGTCTGGTCTAGTAAAATTCAATTCAATACATTGTTTCCTGTTCCTCACGCGTCATATTTTGAGACACTAATACCCCCGATCTACACTGAAAAAGAGAGAGGGAGAGCCAGAAATGTATACATACAGACAGATAGATAAATAGATAGACAAATAGATACAGAGAGATTGGGTATACGTTTTACGGTAGCTGTGAGTTGTCCTTTGATGAACAAGGAAACATTGACCAAAATACTCATTCTGTTCCCCAGAGTGAGGTTCTTTTGTCAGTCACTCATTTCTTACCATTCACCATGAAAGATTATAAGTAAAACCAGCGAATTTATTTATTTTATTGTACATGCTTCAGAAAAAGAGTATATAAAAGATCCAAAGTTTTAGCATACAGTACACAAATAATAATATATTTTTGTTTTCTCGACTTTGATCAACAAAAGAAAATATCATCTATTGTGGCTGATAACACAGGACAATGTTCCAGATCAATTCATGCTTATAGCTGACTAAGGACTTTATTCACCACTGCTTAAGCCAGGCAAGGGACTCCATTCAGTGATGTTTGCCGTGTGCTTGGCTGGTGTGCGGTCAGTGTTTACCCAGTTAGGAGGCTCAAAGGGGGGTTCTGGCCGCTACAGGAGAGGCAATTAATTTCATCTCCGACCTCTGACACCAGGTGGTTTACGACGGTCAGGTGCGTAGAGGAGAGGGAGGGGTGTAGGTTGAGGGAAGACAAAGAGATATGTAGAATAAGCAAGTAGGTAAGAAAAGAGGTACATAGAAGTAGCGAAGAGTTGGGAAAAGTGGTAAGTAGAGGGAGCGAGTTGGTGGGTAAGGAGAGAGGCAGAGGGAATGAACAAGTGGATGAAGTAGTGAATAGAAAGAGCGAGCAGTGAAGAAGGAGGTGGAAGGTGCGTGCAGGTGGGTAAAGAGGAAGGAGGAGGGAGTGAGCAGGTGGGTGAAAAGGTAGGTTGAGAGTGCGGGCAGGTGGGAATGAGGTGGTGGAGGAAGTGAGCAGGTGGGTTGAGAGGTAGTTTGAGGGCGTAAGCAAGTGGGTAGACGTAGATGAAGGGTGTAAGCAGGTGGGTAAAGAAGTAAGTTGGAGGGGCGAGGAACTGGAGAGTGAAACGAAGGTGTACCAGAAAGGGTAATAAGACGTTAAAAAGGGACGACAGTATAGAGAGATTTAGGTGTCTTAAGGGACCAGAGATGAGTGCTTTATTATGTAAAGGTCTAATGTTGAGAGCGATAAGGTACATGGAATAGTCATTTAGCTGGAGAGAGAGAGAGAGAGAGAGAGAGAGAGAGAGAGAGAGAGAGAGAGAGAGAGAGAGAGAGAGAGAGAGAGAGAGAGAGAGAGAGAGAGAGAGAGAGAGAGAGAGAGAGAGAGAGAGAGAGAGAGAGACAGGTGTAGTGAGAATATTACAGTTTTTAGAGATGTTGGAGTACAGGGAACAAGTAGAAAGAACTAAATACAAAAAACTAAGTCAGGTTTGTGAAGAGGTTGATGTAAGCGAGGTAAGGAAGAGGACTATATGAGAAACTCGGATGTGCTGAGCAGGCACTTGCACGGATGGCAGCATCATATGTGTCTGCTGTTCAGCTGGCTGAGCGTGTGATTAAGAGTGAAGGAGGCCATGTTCTGAGAGTAGGAGGTTTTGGAGGCAAGTTGGTAATTGTTTAGGGCAGGGATAATCAGCTGTAACTGCACAAGGGCAGAACCTTATATTCTGCCAAACCTTATATTCTGATTTACAGAAATGTTAAATAAGATACAACATACCAGAAAACTTTACATACAGGTACGTATGTTTGTCACTAAGCAGTATACTCTGAGGGATGAAGCCTGTCGAAGACTAACGCATCTTATGTTCTTTCTCATTACTTGGCCGTTCATTCACAGTTGTTGCTTGGTCTAACTTCATGGACCATGACAACTACAGTGTACTGTAAGGCAAATGTAAGTAAATATAACAACAACAGCACGACATGGATCAATACATACTGCTAAGTAAAATTCGGATATGAAAGTTAAAAAATAGTTTAATTCATTTGCTTTATGGAAAGGGGTCGGGTAGAAATTGCTGCCGAGACGCTGATTAAACGCTTACGGTCCAGTATATGTGGTTAGGAATGAAGGGTGGTCTCCTGTCTGAGTACAGTTAGGAGTTTCGGTGGTTGTCTAGGCGAAGTTAGAAGTGTAAAATGGCTTCTCTTCAGAGTAAAGCTGGGAGTGTAGGGTGACTATTTTTTCTGGGTAAAGATGGCTGTTTCTTTGAGGGAACTTAGAAGTGGGGAGTTTTCTCATGTCTGGGTGAATTTAAGAATATAGTCACATCCCTGGGTAAAATTAAAAGTATATAACGGGCAAATGCCTGAATAAAGTGAGGAGTGTAGAGTAGTCACTTACCTGGGTCAAATAATGAGCATAGAATGTCTGGGCGAAGTTTGGAATGTAGAATGATCATTTGCCTGGGTGAAGTTGAGTTACACAATAGTCACTTCTCTCAATGAAGCTAGGAGTGCAGAACTGTCACATGCCTTGGTGATTGTATGAGTGTCAATGGGCACTTGCCTTAAGTAACTTAGATTATAGAATCCCTAATGTCTGGGGAGCTATGAGAGCCAGGTGGCCGTGTATCTGGTGAAAGTTAGGATAAATGAGTAGGGTGGCAGTGTGGAAGTGGGGGAGGGGGGGTGAGACATGGATTTGGCGCATTAAGAGGGGATGTGCGTGGCAATGGAAGGTCAGTTATGTAAAGCAGTCAGGTATTATCTGTGTAGAACAACATCGATTTTAATAAGACTCATCAGTAGAAGAGATAATTGTCTCTATACAAGGATGAAGTTTGCAGGCAAACGGAATCAGACGCTTAATATCACCAAGTGTCTAGAGTGCACTGGATCAAATGTTTGATCAGGCCTCTAAATAAGAAAAAAGTCGGATGTAAAACCAAAGGATATCAAGCTTTACAGGTGACATAATACCTGAGGGCAAGATCTGATATATAGATAAGAAGAGTACGAGTAATAATGCATTGCGACCAAGGCTTGATCTTTACGCCACAGCCAATGATTTTTTTTACACCCTTTTCTTGCTGTCTATAATGCTTTTAAAAGGGATTGTGGTGAGCTTATACATTTGCCTCTTGCCTTTGTCCTTACATGCAAGCGAATTCACAACAAAATACAATCATAAGGTTCCTTAGAGCATTGTGGTTCATGTTATATGTCAAACATAACATTCTTGAAATCAGATAATCGAACTTTTAACTCTCTCTCTCTCTCTCTCTCTCTCTCTCTATTCCTAACATTCAACTTGGCAAAGCAGCTCAGAATTAGAAGGCTCATAATTTTCAGTTACAGGTAAGTTGTTAGTCGTCGAAATTGAAAGATTCAGAATTTAATCAGCGAGATATGCCCACCACGCCAACTCGTAATGTACAGGTGAAATTGGAGAGGCCAAACCAAACACACCTGACCTATTGAACTTTAATTACTGCTTCTTTTCTTAGGCCACCGGCAATCAGTGATCTTGATATCAGGTTAAGGACTATCCGTGTAGCCGACGTTAAACTCAGCTATATATTTTCAAGCATGTTTACTTTCGCTTCCTTTGTTCCGAACTCAACACCAGGCGAGTTTGAACTTTACTGTATCACTGTCTTGCGCCGGAATCTATTATGTTATATGCCTTACAGTTACGAGAGCTGAAGTTAATTACAGTTTGTTGATAAGCTTCATCTGTGGACGTAATACCATGGCATTTCTCCGTTCGTGTGTCGTGTGGCTGTAGGCGAGGCTCAATGGCTGACAGTGAAATGGAAGGGGAATGTATGTCGCTAAGGTACTTCATGGTGTCTCAGTAATCTTTTTTTCTTTTTCATTTGTTGCCAAACTATTATGCATAATTTTCGTCATAGCAACCTCTCTGTATTTAGTAGATCCTTCTTCACTGCAATGCTTTTCTTTTCCTGAGAGTGCTAATGAGCGGAGTGAGAAGAGAAATAAATGTTTAGCACTATGGTTTTTTCCATGCAAGGAAGAAGGAACCAAGGGCTAGAAGCATTAGCCAGGAAAAACGGTCAAGATAATGATGGTGACGACAATATTAGTGGAAATAATAATTCAGTGTTTTGTTGGTCACAAAATACCATGCAACCTGCGTGAGTGTATTATTTCCAATTACATTTTCACTTTCATTAACTGTTTCAGCCCAAGGATGTCTTTTGAAGGCATTATTGCTATCTATAAACGACTTAACATGCATAGAAGAGATTTTCTTTCTCAAACTGGAATGGTTAGATGTAGCCTAGCCTACACTGGTCCCTTTCGTACGAGAGGCATGAAGTTGAATATAAGAGTCTGAAAGTAGCAAAAATAGACAAATACATTCCATTACCAAATTCAAGAGGTTAATAGGTAAAGACAACACCGTAAAACACTTGCAATTTAAGTCAGTTCCATGTGCCTTCCTGCTCTGGTCGGCGCCAGGTGTAGGTGATGGCCCAGGTGAGAGATGTCGGCAGCTTCCCTCCTCAGCCTCGGGTCACCATTACCCCCGCCTCTTTGCAACCGGGAATTAGCGGGAGCCACGCTGACCACTCCTTGCGTTACCCCGGGGATCACAGGAATTAATGGCGGCCAATTGCATACCCGACTTGTCACTGCTTCCATCGATAAGCCTGGCGAGAGAAGGAGAGGAGGAGGATTTATGACGGAAGGTTTCCCCGGTGTGTTGGTTTTCTGCAGCAGGTGATGGAGGGGGATTATAGTGATCTGGCGGCCACTGCGGCAGCCTCGTCCCCGGATAAGGCGCCGTGGCCCTCCCGTGTTTGCTTTGGTCCTGATGTTATCGGTGGGAGCCAGGCGGGACCACGAAACTCCAGTTGATGAAGAGGTATAAAAGATAGTGCTGATGAGAGAGTGATGGCCGGGGGAAATCGCAGGGGGGCTTAAATCCACCTCCTTGTTTCTCCTCCCAGCCCCGGCATAGCGAGGAAGCAAGATATTCCACTCCTCCCTTTTCTGGATATTATCGGGTTTCTAGTAATGGGCGTGCGTCTATGGAACTGTTCTAAATGCAGGGTTCCGTCGGTATCTGGGGTTCTCAGTTCCAGTTAATGTTGGGGAGGCGAGGGCGGGGTGCGGTGGGCAGAGACATACAAGCCCCTCGACAAATTGGAGTAAGAATTACGAGAAGGTGAAGCATGCATAGCAAATTCGATGGGAGTGATTGGTGACTGGCTTACAGTCCGGCAGCGGGTGTTTTGTGGTGGCGAATTGGTAGCTTTGGATTCGTTGTTTGTTTTAATATGTATATAGATGTTGTTGTGTAATTCACCGGGTCGGTCAGGATCACCTGATGGTCGTGATCGTCAGCTTTTGCCCTCCCGGAAGGGAGCTGAGAGCTCATATAGTCCGATCTAAGGGCAAGGCTGTGACCTTCACACACGCACACACCCGTTCCCTTGCTCTAGGGGGACAGTAACCACCCACTTCGTCAGTGAAACTTTTCGCAACCTGAGCGAGGCGCGAACTCCCGTCTACCAGATGGTAAGCGAGAACGTTACCACTGCACCAGCGAGTGTGTGTGTGTGTGTGTGTGTGTGTGTGTGTGTGTGTGTGTGTGTGTGTGTGAGAGAGAGAGAGAGAGAGAGAGAGAGAGAGAGAGAGAGAGAGAGATATATATATATATATATATATATATATATATATATATATATATATATGAAAATAACTGTGTGGGTTGTGCCAGTCAGTGGAAGTAGTGTGTGTGTGTGTGTGTGTGTGTGTGTGTGTGTGTGTGTGTGTGTGTATGTGAGTGAGAGAGACAGGAACTTCCGTGCGTAACTGTACGGAATGCATAAGTCAAGAATGTGGAAGTTATAAAATATATGTAAAGCCACCAATGATAACCCATAGACCCAAAAAGTATGAAACAGAAAGGCCTCAGTCCAGTACTTACCGCCATAAGAGAACATGAGCAAATCAAAACGTCGATTCCACAGACAAGCTTGCGAGCCATTCCCTTTGTAGTTAAGGTTTGTTGTTTTAAGAAGGAGAAGGAAATAAGTCAGCAGAATCTTCCCTGTTTCTTGTTCCTGCAAAACAAACCTTAAGTTACGAGAGGAAAGCTATCTTGTGTCACTGTGCTGGACGGAGAAGAACAAACTGCAGACTCTGATTTTTTTGTTCTCCCCACACGAACGAATCTGAGATACAGGAGGAAAATTAGCATGAGTTATTCTGCAGGAAATGCTAATAGAAATGTGCAGAATATTACTACGTGTTAGAATTTTAAAAAATCATTATTACAAGAAGAAAAGTGCTATAAGAAGGAGGATCAAAGGAAGGAAAGTGTAAAATCTTCTTCTGACTCTTGTCTTTAATGTAAAACAAGTAGTTGCTATGTGAGGAATATTATTGCAATTTGTCTTAAAAGAAAGACGAAGAGAGAAGAGTGCTAGTTAATCCCTTTAAAAATCGGAGTCAAGAGAGGAAAATTATTATGGTAAGTTATTTTCTGCCTGTGAGTCCCTCGTGCTCCTGCCCCGGGTCACACTTCCGGAACACTGGTGGCAAATGCTGCTATTGTGGGACTCCTGCCCTGCCCCCTCCCTCCTGCTGGGGACGCTGGCCAGGCTTCATACTTCACTACACCCGCACGTCACTCATTCCCCCCTGCCTACACACACACACACACACACACACACACACACACACACACACACACACACACACACACACACACACACACACACACACACACACACACATACACACGTCTCAGTTTTACTCTACACAATCATCCTTACTTTATATGTCACTCAGCCTTACCACATACACGTCACTCAGTCTTACCCTAAATACGTTTCAGTCTTACCTTACACACGTCACTCAGTCTTACCCTACACACATCACTCAGCCTTACCACACACACGTCACTCAGCAGTGCCACATGCAAACGTCCCTCAGCCTTACCACACACACATGTGTCTCAGTCTTGTCCTACACTTGCTTTTAATCTTATTTCTATGTGTGCACTCCTACTGTGCTTTAAGGATTAAGTTTACTCCTCAGCTCATGGGAGTAATTCCGTTTTACACTTCAAGCAGCCACTAATCATTGGTTGTTGCTTTTCTTTACTTACCTCCCTCCCTACCTTACCTCCCTACCTACCTCCGTTTCTATGTGCCTTTCCCCCAGCCTACCTACGTATCTTTGATTTTACCTGCCTACCTTTCTTCCTACGTACCTGTCCATTTACCTGCTTACCTCCCTACCTGACTCCCTACTTGTCTCCATACCTACCTACCTCCTTGCAGACCTCCCTGCCCACTGGCCTACCTACCTACCTACCTACCCATCTCCCTACATACCTCCCTACCCATATCCCTACCTACCTACCTGCCTACCTCCCTCGCTGCTAGTATCAAATGCGGTAGTGACAAAGGTGAGTACTATTATTATTATTATTTTTATTTTTCAGTGATTTGGGCAAGGCTGCCACACACTGAACGCTCTTTCCGTTGATAGCAATTATAGGCCTTTACGCCACCAAATAAAGACGTTTGTTGTGACTGTGATTTGGAGGATGCTTTGAGAGTATGAACCATTCCAACGAGGGCACACCGTCGGGTGGAGAAAATTTATATGATGCCCAAGTGGTCAAAGTGCGCCCATAGTTTCGGCCTGTAGAGCGCAAACGAAGGAAAGAGTGAATAACTCTCATCCTTGCTAAAGCACACAAGGTCTTCCACTTCGTTCTTGGGTTGTCAAGATAACATGGCTAAAATCTTAGTGGTTATTCAACAACAGACACCTGTTCAAGCTATTAGGTAGCCAAATGACAGAGAAAACCTTAGAATACTAGAAGTCTCTGCGCATCGCATTTATTATGAGAGAGAATTTGTTTCAGATGAAGAGTAGTAGTAAAGAAAAATCAGCTGATGACAAGGTATTGTAGATACTAGTGTTAAAGTACAAGAAGATGCTTATGGAGACAGAATTAGTACAATTTAACTTCACAATGATAGTCGGAAATTGCCAATAAAGACAGGTTACAGAGAATGAGATGCAACTTTGCCAAAGACATGCAGTGCGTGCCTCAGGGTCGTTTTTAACATTTAGATTGGTACACCCCTGTATGGCAGAGGAGTGTATACTACAAAATCATAGAGCAGTTGAAGAGCTTCGACTTTTTGGCCTCACAACTCTCTCTCTCCCCCTTCTTCCCCCCCTCTCTCTCTAGATATATTTAACCGACCATTTTTCTTTCATGTTGCGATATTGGCTCATAATATGTATCGAGAACTCATATTATATAAAAACAGTGCTTCCTTAAACACAGTGTAATAAACAAGATTAAATCACCGTAACTGGATATACAGTACATAGCATTACCACAAGTATCATTGCATTGCTTTGTCATCTGGTAGCTTTAGCAAGTGGGAAGAACTTATATATGTGTGCCGCTGATCCAATAGTTCAGGTTGTGCTCAATGAATGGATCTACAGCCCATTTTATTGCGAACTCTGATAATTTGCCATCTTTTTTACTGTACTGTTTCTGTTTCTGGAACTTTCCTAGGAAATGGGATGATGATGATGATGATGATGATGAGAGTGACAATCGAATATACAGTATGAGTATGCAGTTTTGCCGTAAGCATAAACAACTAGGATTCTATCTTTTAAATGAAATCTTTATCGATGTCTCATGATTTATCAACTGTAAAGTTATGTCTTTTGTGGACCCTAAAGAAGTATACTGCAATGGAAAATTTATGTCATGTACTGTATGTTATACGTATCAACTGCAGCTATCTCTATAAATATTGATATGTATTTGTCTGTTTAGCTGTCCGTCTATCCGTCTATCTGGTTACCTATTTTTCTATCATTTATCTATCTATCTATCTATCTAAGTCCGTCTGTATCTCTTTGTATATATAAATGCTTATTTGTTTATTTTTTCACTTATAATCATTTTCCACCTATTCAGCTTTACACAGTAGGGCAGCCTGACTACCGGAGTATCCAACACAATGAATGTACCCGAGTTCACAATGGCGCGTGAGGCTGCATCTTCATAAACAGCCCTCCGTCGATTTTCCAGGTCGACAGAGTGCAGGCGAGTCAGTGACGGTGCCGAGATTCATTTTCACCCTCGAGTGGATGTCAAAAGCACCACCTGTCAACCTTCTGCCACGTTTCGGGGCCTCTGGATAAGCACACGACTTTCAGCCTCAATGAAAAGCTGCCGAAAGTTTACACCGGGTATTCTGGTTCAACTGGCTGTCAATAGCCCATTTGGTGAGTATACTGTCAGCTCACCCAGAATGACCTCTTCTGTTAGCAAAAGTGGTAGACTGTGCTGATTTCAGTTAACTGATCATTATCTACGATGTGTGAAGGGCTGTTTATAGTTTTATATATATATATATATATATATATATATATACATATATATATATATATATATATATATATATATATATATATATATATATGCAGATATATATATATATATATAGATATATATATATGCAGATATATATATATTGTTACATAGCCTATGATTTCATCATCCTTTGTGTAATTTTAACGCACAGTTGCTGCATGTTTGATCACGAGCGTGTTCTGCCTCAGTCCCCCCCTTCTACCGTTATAGTAGAGTAAGTCGCCATCTCTGTTATACTTTGCGGGATTGTCATCTCTTTGTCCCCATGGCTTTCATTTGCGCGTCCTCTTACAAGTTGTATCAGGCTCTGCCGGCCCCTATATAATGAGCTCAGTCTCTGCATCATGGCCACTTAGATCTGCTCCTCATTTTGTTCACATCTCTGTCCTCCCCTGTACAATTATTATTATTGTGAGTGCTCAAGAAATCTCCAAAACATCTAGCAGCTGTGTGTAATTTGAGTATAACTGTTGTTGTATTTTTTCTTGTACTGTGTAGCATAAGGTTAATTCTTAGGCCTAGTGAGGTTTTGATTAATGTTGGGTTGTGTCAGTTATTTTTGATAATAGTTTGTATCTGTAATTATTTATCTGGCATTCACTGAGTATTATCTGGTATCTCATTTTATCAGGGCTGACTTAGATAAATTTACTCTTGCTAATTTCGTGTTAATAGAGGCTATTGCAGTTAACCATATATTTAACCTGTTTATTTGCCATTACATTATCCTTATGAGTCCTGAATGTTTTGTTGTTAATTTAAGCATTAAACTTTAACTTGTAATTTTACCTAACTCTTTTGTTTTGAACCTGGAACTTTACGGGACAGTAGTGACTCTTCGTATTCTCACTTAAAGTGTACATTATCTTTCTCTGTTCCGTAACATAAATTTGGCGACCTCATATCAGGATATTCAGGATATTATCATAAGGATATTGTTTGATATTTTGTGACTGTGATATATTCATGATGGCTACTATTTCTACACTTGATGAAGCCAAAGATTTTTTGTCAAATGTGCAAACAGTGTGTGATATAGAAAACAGAACAAAGAATGAACTTAAGCTTGTTGCTCAACAATTGGGAATTGCAGTTCACTCTCATCATTCTAAGGATCAAATTGTTGGCATGATTAATAAAAGCTTGTTTAATGTAACTCCTCCAAATGAGCAAACGCAGATTGAATTAGCTAAGTTACAGCTAGCTCTGCAGGAGGCTCGTGCTAAAGAAGCTGAATTTCAGGCAAATGCTAAGCAGGCGGAATCTCAGGCTCGTATTGAAGAGGCACAGATACAGGCTGAGGCACAAGTTGAACTTGCCAGGATTCAGGCAGACCATGAGTATCGCATGAAACAAGGTGGAACTGGATCATCTAGCTCTGATGATTTTGATGTGGCTAAAAATGTTAAACTTGTCCCTCCTTTTAATGAATCTGATTTAACAAAGTATTTTCAGTTGTTTGAGAGGGTAGCTACAGGTTTTAATTGGCCTAAGGAGTATTGGCCAGTACTCCTTCAAACTGTTCTCACCGGTAAAGCTCAAGTAACTTATGCATCTTTGCCTCAGGATCAGTCTGATAATTATGATGTAGTTAAGAGCTTGATACTTAAGGCCTATGAGCTTGTTCCTGAAGCCTATAGAGTAAAATTTAGGACAACTTATAAGCAAGATAAGCAATCCCATGTTGAGTATGCAAAAATCAAAGAAGATCTGTTAGAGCAGTGGTTAAATTCTAAGAATGTGGATTCTGATTTTGGTAAATTTAAGCAGATGATTTTGCTGGAGGATTTCAAGAGGTGTATTTATAAAGATGTAGGCCTATATCTTGATGAGAAAAGAATAGATAATTTGTCTGATGCTGCAGTTTTAGCTGATGAGTATGTTCTCACTCACAAAAGATATTCTAGAGAAAAAGGGAAAGCTGAGAGTAAGTACGTTGCCTCTACTCAGAGTACAGGTAACAGGAAAGAAAATAAAGATGATGTTTCTCAGGAAGTAAATACCAGCTTCACCTCTAGATTTCAGAAAAGTAAATGTACTTATTGTAGTAAGCTTGGTCATACTACGGAGAGATGTTTCAGGAGACAGCGTGATGTGAACAAAAAGGAGTCTTTAAATATTCAGTCAATTGGTCTAGTGTCCACTCTTGAGAGTTCCCAGAATTCTTTAACTGAGTTAACTGAACCTGCTTTGAGGGGTAACTTAAATTCTCATGATGGAGCTCCTCTTTTGAGCAGTAACGTGGGTGACACTCTCAAGAGTTCATGTGCTAATTTCCTGTCTGATGGTTTTGTCAGTCCTCTGGACAGTAATGACAGGAAATCAGTTAAAATATATCGTGATACAGGTGCTTGCCAATCCCTTATGCTGACCAGTGTTCTAGGCTCTAATGTTAATTCCTCTGATGAAACTGTAATCTTACAAGGTGTAGGGAATAATTACTTCTCTGTTCCTCTGTGCAGAGTGAATTTAGAGTCTGGTTTTGTTAATGGTTCCGTTATGGTTGGGTTGGTTGAGACACTCCCAATGTCAGGTGTAACTTTCTTACTTGGAAATGATATTGGTGGAAGTCAAGTGTGTCCAGCTCCTCAGTTGTCTAGTGAGCCAGTGGCTGTGTCCCGGGATTGTGATGTCCCTGATGTGTTCCCTGCATGTGCTGTCACTAGGGCTAAGTCTAAAGTTACTGGTGATTTAGAGGATAATGATGATGATGATGTTATCCTAGCTGACACTTTTCTTGCTAATTTGGACCACTCACCAGATGAGGCAGTACCCCGTAGTGTTGATAATTTGTCTCGTCAAGAGTTGGTTGAGTTGCAGGTTGCTGACCCTGAGTTGAAAGGGCTAGCTAACTCTGCTTACAGTGAAGAAGAGTCAGCCGGTGCTTCTACTTGTTATTATGTAAAGTCAGGAGTACTTATGAGGAAGTGGAGACCCCCAACAGCATCAGCCGACTGTGAATGGGAGGGTTGTACATCAAGTTGTCATCCCTCGTGTTTGTAGGCAGGATATCATTCGAGTGGCTCATGATTCCAGTTTGGCAGGACACCTTGGAGTGAGGAAGACTGTGGCACGCATTTTGAAACACTTCTACTGGCCAGGTATCTTCAGGGATGTTTCCTGGTATTGTAAGTCTTGTCACACCTGTCAAGTTGTGGGGAAGTGTAATCAGACCGAAAGAGGTTGCACCTCTAGTTCCCATTCCTCCTTTTGAGGCGCCTTTCACCCGTGTGTTGGTGGATATTGTGGGCCCTCTTCCTAAGACTTCTTCAGGATTTTCTTATGTGTTGACCATGATTGATATGGCTACTCGTTATCCTGAAGCCATTCCACTTAGAAACATCTCAGCAAAGAACGTGGTTAAGGAAATGCTAGGGTTCTTCACAAAGTTTGGTCTGCCCAAGGAGGTACAGTCAGACCGAGGAAGTAATTTCATGTCAAATGTTTTCAAGCAGTCTCTGAAAGAGTTGGGCATCACCAAGATCACGTCTTCAGCTTACCATCCCCAGACCCAAGGAGCGTTGGAGAGATATCATCAAACACTCAAATCGATGCTCAAGAAATACTGTTTGGAACATCAGAAAGACTGGGATAAAGGTCTTCCATTCGTTGTGTTTGCTGCAAGAGAATCTCCAAATGAATCACTGGGCTTCTCACCTTTTGAACTACTGTTTGGCCATGAAGTAAGAGGACCCCTTAAGTTACTCAAGGAATGCTGGCTGTCGGAGGAAGATGACGTCAACCTGCTGGAGTATGTGATGAAGTTCAAAGAACGGCTGTCCACTGCTTTACAGCTGGCGAGAGAGAATTTAGGAGCTGCTCAGGAGAAGATGAAGACTTGGTATGACAAGAAGTCCAGGTTACGCCACTTTCAGCCAGGAGATCAGGTTTTGATTCTGCTACCAGTTCATGGGCAACCTCTTCAAGCCAAGTTTAGTGGTCCTTATTTCGTGGAGAAGAAACTCAGTGATGTCAGCTATGTCATCGCCACACCAGATCGTAGAAAGAGCAAGCAACTATGTCACATCAACATGCTAAAGTTATATCACAAGCGGGATGAAAATAATCCAGTCTGCACTGTAGCTGTTCCACCCGAGTCTGCAAGTGAAGCTCTCCCATGCAGTATGAGCCTGAGTGATAGTTTGGGGAAGAATCCTGATATCATGAAAGATCTCCAGCCTAAGCTTTCTCATCTACCTCCAAAGGAAAGGCAGGAGTTTTCGGCATTACTGCAGGAGTACCCGCAAGTGTTCCGTGCTACTCCAGGAAGAACCACTGTGTTGATGCATGATGTCGATGTTGGAGACGCAAAGCCAATTAAATTGCCTCCTTACCGTGTGAACCCAGTGAAAGTTCCTCTCATCCAGAAGGAGCTTGGCTACCTGTTGGACCACAAGATGATTGAGCCCTGTCAGAGCGAGTGGAGTTCTCCTGTCACTCTAGTCCCTAAGCCAGGTGGGTCACAGAGGCTTTGCATCGACTACAGACGTGTTAATCAGATAACCAAAACAGACACTTACCCTCTCCCTCGTGTGGAAGATTGCATAGACAAGATCGGAAAGGCTAGGTACATAAGTAAGTTTGATTTGTTAAAGGGATACTGGCAAGTACCTATGACTGAACGTGCTAGGGAGATCTCATGTTTTGTAACATTAGGAAAGACATTTGCATGTTCTGTAATGCCATGTACATATTGTTTTAGAGTAATAAGAAATTTCCTTTGTAAATTTCTTTTTTCTTTGTGGGGAGGTGTTACATAGCCTATGATTTCATCATCCTTTGTGTAATTTTAACGCACAGTTGCTGCATGTTTGATCACGAGCGTGTTCTGCCTCAGTCCCCCCCTTCTACCGTTATAGTAGAGTAAGTCGCCATCTCTGTTATACTTTGCGGGATTGTCATCTCTTTGTCCCCATGGCTTTCATTTGCGCGTCCTCTTACAAGTTGTATCAGGCTCTGCCGGCCCCTATATAATGAGCTCAGTCTCTGCATCATGGCCACTTAGATCTGCTCCTCATTTTGTTCACATCTCTGTCCTCCCCTGTACAATTATTATTATTGTGAGTGCTCAAGAAATCTCCAAAACATCTAGCAGCTGTGTGTAATTTGAGTATAACTGTTGTTGTATTTTTTCTTGTACTGTGTAGCATAAGGTTAATTCTTAGGCCTAGTGAGGTTTTGATTAATGTTGGGTTGTGTCAGTTATTTTTGATAATAGTTTGTATCTGTAATTATTTATCTGGCATTCACTGAGTATTATCTGGTATCTCATTTTATCAGGGCTGACTTAGATAAATTTACTCTTGCTAATTTCGTGTTAATAGAGGCTATTGCAGTTAACCATATATTTAACCTGTTTATTTGCCATTACATTATCCTTATGAGTCCTGAATGTTTTGTTGTTAATTTAAGCATTAAACTTTAACTTGTAATTTTACCTAACTCTTTTGTTTTGAACCTGGAACTTTACGGGACAGTAGTGACTCTTCGTATTCTCACTTAAAGTGTACATTATCTTTCTCTGTTCCGTAACAATATATATATATATATATATATATATATATACAATAGAGAGAGAGAGAGAGAGAGAGAGAGAGAGAGAGAGAGAGAGAGAGAGAGAGAGAGAGAGAGAGACAGACAGACAGACAGACAGACAGACAGAGACAGATAGATAGATAGATAGATAGATGTATACGCTCTTGCTCGTTCAATCTTTCAGTTTGTCTCACACTCACATTCACTTAGTCTCTCATTACGCACATGCTCATGCAAGGTGTCAGCGCACCAGGTTAGGCTATCGTAATGCAGAAAAAATGAATGTAAATTGTTGCTGCTCTGGCTGTTGCTGCTGCTGTTAATGTTGTTGTTGTTGTTGTTTCTTAACCCCTGTTTGGCAAGCATACCCATCGACCACAGGAAAGTAATTCCTTGGTGTCCGTCCTGGACGTGCAGTACAGCACATACACCAGGGAAGGATCCAGCTCCACGTTTTGGCAGACAGCGCCTTACCAAGATCGAACCAGGGTCCTTCCCACGGCAAAGCGCAGGGAAATATGAAGAAGTCTATCTCCCGGCTGGACGCCACAGATGCTTCACCTACGATTCACAGCTCCACGTGTATGCTCCCCATTAGCGCTTGAGTGTAAGTTACAAGTTTATGCCCCTAGTGACATAATCGAAAAATCAACAGCCGCTTCTTGAAAGCTCAGACCAATGTGCAAAATACTTCACTGCGACTGGTGTTTCAGATGTTTAATGTCCTGTGCCGATTCCTATCATCATCACCATCACCATCATTATCATCATCATCATCATCATCCACACCTCTCTTCCCACTAAAGGGTTGAGTGAGGTAGGGGCCAGATCGCAAAAAAGAACGTGATTGAATGAGACACTAATCAAAGTGTGCTCAGTTGAATGGGCCACACTCCCTTTCATTCATCATTCAAGGCACCGGAATCCTGGGTCCACCTATTGATACTGATATATATTATATTAAATACAGTAGTTCTCTTTGGTTCATAAAGTACTCGAGAACACTCTCTTACCTTCTAAAATAAATGAACACTATTTTAGCAGAAATGAGCCCCAAGTATTCGTAAGACACAGATATATCACAGAATAATGGGCTGAGAAAGGCAAGCGGAAATTAGTGGTATCAGTTAGAGGCGGGGTGTCAGGGGATGAAAGGCCCGAGGCGAGAGTGACTGAATGGGGACAAAAGGAATCAGTCAGGTGTGCTCAGTGGTAAAGAACACCTGCCCGCCTCATCTCCTGCCTCACTCACACACTCACACCTTTTCTCTTTTTCTTTCAGACGGTCACCTCTGCCACCACCTACTCCCTGACTCACCACCCTCACTGAAACCACTCTCCCTGACTTCACCCTCCTAGGATTCCTGGTGACGTATTTTCATATTTTATTCTCGTTCTCTTCAGACGATTTTATGCTCAACTAGAGAGATTCTTTCAGCTGCAGGCTACAGATATAGCTTTTATTAACCCTTTTACTGAAGGAAGACAATGCAGGACTTAGCTAACTCATCTGAAAGTACTAAAATAAAAAGTAAGAAGTACGTTATCGAAGAGGGGATGTTAAAACTTCACTTCACTTCAACTTACAATGGAATGGGAGGTGGAGGTCGCTAAATCTCTCATCCACACATCTTAATTCCATAGCGGTTATCTTCCTTAATGACGCTTGAGCAGTCTATGGGGATAATTATAATTAACTGAAATTTATGATAATAGCAGGGATGACATTTACCAGAGGAAGTACACCCTTTGCGAACAAGAGGAGGAACTCAGGGACATGCACGCCATTTGTCTCGGCAACTTGCGGTCAGGACGAGCGGACAAGAGCATGTCCGCTTAGTTGAAATTCACTCCTGGAGCAGCAAGTTACATCACGCGGGCACAAAGACCCTCAAAAATTGTTCATGTTGCATTGCGCTTTCTTGGGCCAGCTAGACGACGGGCCCTCAACTCCCTCTGACTGTGCGAGCCGTAAATCATCTTAATGGCCGGGCATTACTAGTTAACAGATGGAACAAAACAGAGAGGAGTATGAAGCGGAGGAGTACCACCAACATTCCTTCACGTGACGGCCGACAAGGTTTCCTCACTTTGATAAAACGCCTGGTTAGTAGCGATTATGCAGGAGGTGCTTCTATTAGGGTGAGGGAGAAGGGGGATCATCAGTTCCAGCCATGCCTTGTGTTGTAATGAACTTCTGCCCTTGTTAGCTAGTTGGTGTGAATTCGTGAGCCTTGGCCGGACGCTGTGTGAGAGTTTTGATATTTAACTCTTAATGCTTTCATGGTCGCGTAAAACATAATACTGTTTTTAGGATAAAACCAGATGATTTTATTGTCTGCATTGAGGCACAGAACACTGAAAAGGTAAATTTGTCACCGTGTTCTTATTTAAGTTTGGGTAAAGCTTATGTTCTTATTCAGTGGGATGTGAGTCATGGGAGCCTGAGGGGGTTAACTATATCTTGAATAACAAATGGTTACTTTCACCTCATCTTCATTCATTGTCATTCTTACCACTTTCACCATAAAATGATTAAATACTACTACTACTAATATTACTACTGCTACCACTACTACTGCTACTACTACTGCTGCTGCTGCTGCTGCTACGAAGACCTTAAATCATCGTCACCATCAGTAGTCCCACTTCCTTTCGTTACGGTAATGTAATATTTTATTTTGCTTGTTTTTCTTGGTGTCCCTGGACTATTTTATTCAAATCAGGAAAGAATGTTCTTACTAAGGGAGTTAGTTAATCTAGTATACTATAATCCTGTGTGTGTGTGTGTGTGTGTGTGTATATGTATGTGTGTGTGTGTGTGTATGTGTGTGTGTGTGTGTGTGTGTGTGTGTGTGTGTGTGTGTGTATATGTATGTGTGTGTGTGTGTGTGTATGTGTGTGTGTATGTGTGTGTGTGTGTGTGTGTGTGTGTGTATATATATATGTATGTGTGTGTGTATGTGTGTGTATGTGTGTGTGTGTGTGTGTGTGTGTGTGTGTGTGTGTGTGTGTGTGTGTGTGTGTGTGTGTGTCTGTGTGTGTATCACAGCCAATATTGGAAGGATTTTGATGAAACTTGGAAGGATTGTTGGAAGTGGGCATGAAATGCGCAAGTTTCAATTTTATTCTATTTGAAATTTTCTGAAGGGGTGTTTTGACCCCTAATAATTGTGCCCTTTGGTGTTAAGTATCGTGTACAAATACTGCGGGGCATTTTCTTGGATCTTCATGCATCTCTGCAAAGCGAGAGAGAGAGAGAGAGAGAGGTTGCACATCTACAATCCGATGTCTATCGCTTCATTGATGCTACGAACTGACTGTTTCCTCGTATTTCAGCAGAAAATGGTGCTACAGTAGATGTGGGGTGGCTGTGGTGGTAGTGGTAGCTGTGACGATGACGGTGGTGGAAGTGATGGTGACAGCTGTTCAGAAATGGTTCTCATTTGGGCAAGTGTTTGGGCCGCAAAGCACTTGCTCCAAAGCGAAGCGCAGTTCAGAAGCAACTCTCATTTGGACTTATTTGGATAAGTACTGAGTGACCGAGTAGTGCCGCGAGGTGCTTGTGAATGCTATACGAGTAACTAACTCGTCTAATTTGAAGAGTTTTTTCTTAACTAATAAGGTCGCCAGGAAGTATCAAGAATATAATATGGCAGACGTCTTTGTAGTGACAGGGCAAATCATTCCTTTTAATCATTACTTTTATCATCAGTCGTAACAACCATTGGCATTGGCATCAATAGCACATCGCTGGATTATGTCTCACTGCAGATGCAAAAGTTTAATTCTATACTCCTCGATTTTTTTTTTTTTGTAAGAGTGTAAAAAAGATGTTCTCTCAACAGATCCTTCGTTTGTTTGCTACAGTCCTTGGCCACGCGGTATTGGAGATAGTTTAGTTTCAGATGACGTGTTCATTGTCCTTGCATTTAGCTACTTGATTTAAAATAATTTATAAACAATAATCTTTTTCCTATGATTTACGGTACTGCCACGGTCTTAATGTATACCGCCAAGCCAGTAAATATATAGCTCTCGTCGGAAATGCTGATGTGTCACTAAGGGGGTTGTCATAATAGCACTTATAGCAATAATTTCCTTCGGTGGAATTCCCCTACTTGCGTAATACCGACCCCTGCCGAGCCATCACCTATTAACTTTACTTCAACAATTTTTTCCCTTAGTTCTTGATTGTGGTGAGAAGAAGACATAAAACATCTCCTCACAGTGAAGTAGTTTACTCCAAAAAACTGGTAAAGTCATTTCTAGTTTACTCTTGCAACCTCCAGACGATTTTATACAGTTTTGAGGAGACTTTTTATCATGATGGGTTCAATGGAGGCTGTTTCTGTGTTTTCCTATTCGAAAAGTTTCTCTAAAGCTAAATAAAGTCGTCTGGAAATAGTAAAATTAATAATAGAAAGTAAACAAATCTGTAATATGAAAGGAAGAATGAAAAATACACCATCGGATCCGTGAGAGGGGTTAATGTTTACCAAAGCAGTACAAAAACAAACAGTCGCATCTCCATCTAACGAGGTCCCGCTTGTCTCCCCCTCCACCTAACTAACTAACTACAGGACGACAGAGAGAGAAAGGCAATTATGCAGGGTCATTAGTGTGCAGGGCTGGCTAATAAATACGGAGCCTTTGTTGACAGCGGACCTCATTAGTAATTCCCCCGGACCCTCAGTGACACCAGTTTAAATTGCAGAAAGGACCAATTATTTTCCTCCTCGGTGGAAGGTCTAATTGCTTGTTGTTATTATCTTGGCCCAGACACCAGTTAGCGCCCTCGTTTAACCCATTCCTCTGGTGATTTTCTCTTTATTTTTCTTCCCCCTTCCTCCACAAGATTTAACTCATCAAAGACAGGCTTTTTGGACTTGAAGGTTAGGAAATATAGCTTTTATTGCCTCCCCTCCCTTTACTACAACACTTCAGTATGAGAGGACGTCATAAGCAGAAAGGATTAAACAGCAGAGATGACCAATTACTTATCCTCTCCACTGGAAGTTTCAGTGCTTATTGTTGTGTTGGCTCTGTACCAGTCTGCAACCTCTTTTAATTCATTGGCTGAGGTGAATTTGTGGGAACTAAATAAAATCGCCCTACCTAACCTTCTGCAAGATACGGTCTTCATTTTCAGCCAATATATTAATCGTGACTTTTTTCATATTTCTGATGCCAAGGATTTCTCGAGCCAAAGGAAATCGTCTGACGCCAGCTTATATAAAATACCAAGGGGTAAGCCTATCAAAACAACGTATTAAAATTTCAAACACCTTCATTCCACTGACGTATTTTATATTCTGTTGCTCATGCCACCGGAAGATTTTGTTAAGCTGAAGAAATACTTGTTGAACCGGAGGAGTCAGATAAATCCCACATTATCCACTGTAATTAGGATTCCTCTTAAGGATGAATGAAATCTGACGGTGGCTGAACTAGAACGAAAATTGCGTCGTCGAACTGAGGGGGTTGATCAAGCTGTCACCAGACGATTTTCTTCAGCCTTATGAGGAATCTCTAGTGAGGAAGTGGCCAGTAAAGGATACATATAATTCCCTGAGTTCGAAAAATCTTCCTAAGCTGAGTAAAATCGTCTGGAAGAGGCAAGAATAGAAATATATATATATTGGTAGGGAAGGAGTTAAAGCAGTAAATAGGAATGAGGCTTTAATTTTTTTTTTTTTCAACTTCCCTCCCCCTTGCGTATGGTAATGGCGAGAGTTAAGCTGCATAGTGATGGTGTGGTTGTACTGCAATTATCCCAATTAAGTCCAGGGTGGGGGAAAAAGCGGCAGTGATGGTGGATGGTGGCGTGAGGCTGTGGGATGCTGCCCACTCTCGGTTCATGGAGGATTGGGAAAGGAATGAGGCTGAGACAAGAAGGAGAGGAAGAAGAATGAGGAGGAGGAGGAATAGATTAATGTCTATCGACTACTCGAGAGTGTGACCCACAACAACTAATAATATTGTATTTCACTGTACAGGGACGGGAGGGAAACAATATCTATGAGACTGATCGGCCCCAGAATCGGACTACGGTTCTTACAGTTGCGATTTTAGCACAAATGACTCCTCCTGAATCAACAAGTAAAAAAATAAATAAATAAATAAATAACATAAAGAAGGCGAATCAGGAATAACAGAGGAGGTATCTTGTGACTGTGCTAGCAACTGACCATTACATTACCTTTGAAGGATGTAATATGGCGAACACATAGATATTGCATTCTATCTTTCTGACCCGAAATAACAGTAACCTTAGCAGTATCTTGCACAGGTATGTATAAAACGTAATCATGTGTGACCTGTGATTGAATATCCATTATTACACGATCAATGAATTATGTAACAACAGGTCTTTCAGATATACCTTATCATGCTCAAATACTGACGGTTAATATCTAGAATAAAAGGAAAATTACACAAATATAAACATAATGGCACTTCAAGTAGACCACCAGTATTATGTCAAAATCTAATGGTATACCGGTATCATATGAGTAAACTTTGAATTATCAAAAAGTACATAGTATACAATTTAGGCGACACAGTTTGAAAAAACTTCATTGAAGATGAAGAAGAATAATCCTTTATATATATCGGTGACTTAATACAGTCCCGAGAACTGGAGTCATGCAGACGCCAGCGAGCATCGATAAAGCAACAGCAAAATAATAACACGGCAAAACCACGAGATACTCATTTCAGTGCTGGAGCCTGAGGGAGGCGTGAAGGTGGTGTGTCGGGGTAAGGGGCACGGCAGAAGTGGCGTTCTCACTCGTCCTCCTCCCCTCACATTCCAAGCTCCTCCCCTTTTCTCCCCTCCACCTCCCCTTACTCTGCGGTATCGATTCCCGTCACGCAGAAACCAGCACTGGGCATGATATCTCTGTGCTTTATTTCTACCAAGTCCGTATATATTCCACATAGATCACTCAGAAACTAGGTATTCATATCTGCACAACATAGGAATGGAATTTTTTTGGCAGTAAATACTGATAAAGCCTTCTATCTGACAATACAAGAGAGAAGTGGCAACGATATCTGATAAGCCTCTAAACCGGGTTCCCGCTCTTTCCAACAGATGGCGGTCATGTCTCTGCCACAGAAACCAAACACAATCTCGGCGGCCTGACTCCCTGCACGTGTTGGGTTCTTCATTAGCAACATTAGCCTCATCTTGCAGTCTTAACAACGTGCCTGTCTTTACATATTATTCGTTTTTGTTTTACGTACGCGTGCTCTTGAATGTGGTGATCTCCATACTGTAAATCGTCTCGGTTCTGGATACTAGACAACATTAGCCAGTCTGATAACACAGATTTGCTTCCAGTTTTATATTATCATACAGGTAATTACACCACTCCTATACGTCAGTTACTAAATGGTGTATGGGAGAGGTGCACATAACTTACTGCTAGTCTGTGTTCTGCTAATGAAACCTCTAAAAATGCGTTCGAATTAAAGGTATGGTGATATTCGTATATTCATTGTACCGCAGGATTCGTTGAAATCAGTTTGCACATGGATGTTCAGTTTAGTAAGAACCATCGTGATTACCAGAGCCTAGTTTATGCAAAGAGGCATATTGCACTGATTCACCTGCTGTAAAATATCGAACTTTTATTCTCTCGAAGTGTGTTACTCAAGTGAATGAGAAGTTCACTCAGGTTAGCAAACTTAGCTTATCCTTAAGAATTTATTGAAGCAGGAGGTGAATTAGTTGTTTATAAATCATCATTATCATCATCATAATCATAGTGACACTATTCACGCAACTGTACTACATTGCTTAGCCAAAATGGGCCACAACTTCATTCACTTGTAATTTAAGCCTTGGAAAGTCAAGGCTCCATCCGACAGGCGACCTCATCCATACTATCGCGGTTTAGCTGACTGTTTCTGCTAGTTAAGTCGCGCTCTCAACATATAAGGAGTAGAGTCGTCGAATATCAAGTTTTGCACACACACACACACACACACACACACACACACACACACACACACACACACACACACACACACACACACAC